>NW_022436953.1:9223025-9260328 GCF_009761245.1 Sapajus apella | reverse complement strand
ACTGGACTTAAAAAAAAGAACTTCCTTTTTTTGGCTGGATGTGGTGGTTAATGTGTGTGATCACAGCATTTTGGGAGGCTAAGATGGGCTGATTGCATGAGTCCAGGAGCTTTTGAGACCAACCTGGGCAGCGCGTCATAACCCTGTCTCTACAAATACAATGTAAAAACTATAAACATGGCCATTTAAATATTTTCTGTCAATATGCTTCTGAATTATTTTGATAACTTTGTATTTATTAATCCTTCACTTTCATTCATATGAAAAATTGGCCTTTGTTTGTATGTTTTGTGTGATCTTTGTTGGGTTTTATTACCAATATTATACTGACCTCAGCAAAAGAATTAGGAAGCTCTTCTTTTTCTATGCTCTGGAATAGGAAATCAGGGAAATGCAAATAAAAAACATAGTATAATATTTCAGATGCATCAGATAAAGCAAAATTAAAATCTGTCAGTTCCACATCCTAGGAAGGGTGTGGAGCCACAGACCCTGCTAATAGGCGCATGATTTGGTAATACCTATTTAAAGAACAATTTGGTAAATTCTAGTAAATATTAAGGGGTATAAACCATGCAAGCAACCAGTTACACTCTCAGGAATATAACTTAGAGAAACTCTTACTTTTTTTTTTTGAGACAGAGTCTTGCTCTGTCACTGGGCACCAGGCTGGAGTGCAGTGGCGTCAGCTCGGCTCACTGCAACCTCCGCCTCCCGGGTTCAAGCAACGGTCCTGCCTCAGCCTCCCAAGTAGCTGGGACTACAGGCACGCGCCACCACGCCCAGCTAATTTTTGTATTTCTTAGTAGAGATGGGGTTTCACCATGTTGACCAGTATGGTCTCAATCTCTTGACCTCGTGATCTGCCTGCCTTGGCTTACCAAAGTGCTGGGATCACAGGCGTGAGCCACCATGCCCGGCCAACTCTTATATTTTTTAATAAAACCTTGTAAAGGCATGTTTTTAGAACTATTATTTTAAAGCAAAATATTGAAACAACATAAATGTCTATCATCAACAAGAGAATTGATAAGTCAGTAGTGCTTTTACCACATTTAAAATAAGTAAGTTGAAGCTATGGGTTAAGTATAAGAAATACATTATAAATATTAGAAAGCATGTTACAGAAAGATAGCAGTTTAATGTCACCTACAGAAAATGTTTAAAATATACAAAGAAAATATTTCTTTGTTAAATATGTAGTTAGGCTATAAAGACATGCATTAAGTCAGGAATGGATCTCAGAATTTAATGCCTCATTGAATTTTAATGTCTTTTCAACATTTATGGACAAAGTCTTCTTTATTTGGATTAATATAGTGAAATACATTGATAAATCTGATTTTGAAAGATTATTATATTCTTATTGTAAAATACACTTAAGTGTCAATTATCATTTTAATATGTTGCTGGATTATATTCATCTGGAATTTTTGCATTGACATTCATAAAAGAGATTAGTCTGTATTGTCATTTTATAATATTTTTATTAAAATTTAATCATAATATTATCCTGACTTTATTGTCTCTATGCTCCAACATTAGAGCCACAGAACTTATTTATCCTGCATATCTGAAATTTCATATCCTTTGACCAACATCTTCCCTTTTCCCTCACCGCACAGTCCTTGGCAAATCACCATTCTACTTTCTGCTTTTATGAGTTTAAATTTTTAGATTCCACATATCAGTGAGAGCATGCTGCATTTGTTTTTCCATATCTGGAAATGTCCTTAGCAAAATGTCCTTCAGGTTCATCCATATTGTCCCAACTGGCAGGATTTTATTCTTGTTTAAGTTTGAATAGTATTCCGTTGTATATATGTATATATACACATAACACATTTTTTTTCTGTTCCTTCTTTCTGTTCATCTGCCCGTGGGCACTAAGTTCATTTTTATATCTTGCTGTTCTGAATAATGCTACAATTAATATGGGAGTGTGTATCTTTTTAAAATGCTGACTTTATTTCCTTTGGATATATACCCAGGAGAGTTAGCGCTGGATCATGTGGTAGTACTATTTTTAATTTTTTTAGGAACCTCCATAGTCTTTTCCATAATGGATCTACTAATTTATGACTCTTTTCCATAATGTATCTATTAATTTACATTGCCACCAATAGTTTACAAGGGTTCTCTTTTCTCCACATCCTTACAAACACTTATTATCATTCATATTTTTTATAATAGCCACCCCAACAGATGTGAGGTTATATCTAATTGTGCATATGGTGTTAGATACAGATCCAATTTTATTCTCCTACATGTGGCTATCCAGTTTTCCCAACACCATTTATTGAATATACTACCTTTTCTCCATCTGAAGTTGTGGAATGCTTGTCGAAAATGAATTGACCGTATATGCATGAATTTATTTTAATTCTGTTCCATTAGTTTACATATCTATTTTAGTTCCAGTATCATAGTCTTTTGATTTGTGAGGCTTTGTAATATATTTTAAAATCAGAAAATGTGATAACTCCAACTTTGTGTTTTGTTTTTTTTTTTTTCTCAAGATTGCTTTGGCTATTTAGGGTGTTTTGTGATTCCATACAAATTTTACCGTACTACATGGACATTTTAACAATAATAACTCTTCCAATCCATAAACACAGAAAATCTTTCCACTGATTTCTGTCTTCAATAATTATTTCTTTTTCTTCAATAATTTCTATTATCAATGTTTTATAGTTTTCAGTATACAGATACTTTACCTCTAAGTTAATTCCTAAGCATTTTTTCTTTATGATACTATTGCAAATGGCATTGTTTCCTTGATTTATTTTGGGAGTAGTTTTTTGCTAGTGTAAGGACCCACAACTTATTTTTGTATGTTAATTTTGTATCCTGAAACTTTACTGAATTTGTTTATTAGTTACATTTTTTTGGTGGAATACTTAGTTTTTTTCTGTGGATAAGATCATGTTACTTGAAAACAAGGACAATTTTACTTTTTCCTTTTCGATTTGGATGCCTTTTGTTTCTTTCTTTCCCTTTTTTTTGACAGGGTCTCACTCTGCTCACTCTGTCATGCAAGTTGAGTGCAGTGATATGATCACAACCCACTGCAGCCTCCACCTCCTGGGCTCAAGAGATGCTCCTCCCTCAGTTCCCTGAGTAGCTGGGACCACAGACACAGACATGTGCCAAAACCCTAGCTGATTTTTTATTCTTTGTAGAGATGGGGTTCTGCTATGTTGCCGAGACTGGTCTGGAACTTCTGGGCTCAAGCAATTCTCCTGCTTTGGCTCCCAAAGTGCCAGGATATACTCACTTTATCTGTGAGCCATTGCACCCGACTGTTTCCTTTTCTCACCTAATTTATTTGGCTAGGACTTCCATTACTACGTTGGATGGAAGTGGTAAGAATGGACATCTTACCACTGATTGTCTTGCTCCTGATCTTAGAAGAAAAGCTTTCAACTTTCCACAGTGAAGTATGATTTTTGCTATATGCTTGTCATATGTAGCTTTTATCTGAATAATTTTGAATTTTTTTCTCTATGTTCAAGTGAGTTTAAATAGCTTTTTTTTTTTTTTTTTTTAAGAGACGGAGTCTTGCTCTGTTGCCCAGTCTGGAGTGCAATGATGAATTCATGGCTCACTTCTCCCTTGACCTCCTAGGTTCCAAAGATCCTCCCACCTCAGCCTCCAGAGTAGCTGGGACTACCGGTGCATGCCACCACACCCAGATAATGCTTTTATCTTTTGTAGAGACAAGTCTCCCCATGTTGCCCAAGCTGGTCTCAAACTCCTGGCTTCAAGTGATCCTCCTGCCTCAGCCTCCCAAAGTACTGGTATTACAGCCATGAGCCCCCTCACCCAGACTAAATATCATTTCTTTATCTATCCCTAAAATTTAGTAGGATTTACCTATAAAACCATTGATCTTGGTAGTCTTTTGATAACACTTGTATAATTTTTCACTATTACTCTATTTGCCTATTTTATTTTCTTCTCTTGTTAGATACAGGAAATTTTAATTCTTAAGGAAAGTATTTATTTCATATGGATTTCAATTCTATTTTCACAAACTTGAGCTGAGATATTTTAGTTTAATAATATTTTTTGTAACATTAGTCATTTCCTTGGTCCTATTTTATAAGTGTACTTTCTTCCTCTTTTAATTTTATTTCAATAGAAAATCATTTTTTTATTTTGTTACAGTTTTCAAATGAAAATCAAATAGATTTACTTATTATGTTACCTATTTTTTCCAACTGTTTTTCATTATATTTTTATTAATAGGATCTTCTCTTTCCATTGGTTTTTATTGTTGGTCACTTTTGACATGTTGATATAAATGCTTAATTTTTACTTTTTATTATTTGAAAATTACTTACATTTTACATTGCTTTAGCTGTATTCCATATGTTGAAATATAAACCTTCAAAATTTTACTTTTAATAAATCCTGTGATTTTATATTTTGTTCTCTCTTTGCATTTTTTGTTTTCTAGCTTGTATAGATTTATTAATTTTTACTAAAGAATATCACCTGTGCCTTTTCTGTTTTTTTTTAGAATTCATTAAATTTTTCTTCATTATTATAAGCTCAATTTTATTAGTGTTCCAGGATACTTGAAATGTAGTGTATTTTCCCTTTTTGTGAAATATATCAGACCACATTCGTTAGGTTTTTTTAAACATCTTAATTTTTACTTTTGCAGGTTACATGGTTTCTCATGGACATAGTTATGATTTGACATTCTTTTTAATGTGAGGTCTATATCCTGTAAGTAGTATTCATAGCTAAATAAAGGTTTTTTAAGCAACATAGTAAATATTACAATACAAGGAAATAGTATGATTTTTATTTTTACAGTATCAAAGATCAGTCAATAAAAATTCTCACTTGTTTGTCTATAGTGAATTATGTTATATTTGTGAGTTATGTTATATTTAAAGAAACTATGGAAGACCAGTGGATTAAGTTATTTCTAGTGTTTGCTCTGGTGAGAGTAAGAAGACTAGTTAAATACCCACACACACATGCACGCACACACACACACACACACACACACACACAAATATTTACATATACATGTAACTATCATATCCTGGTTTATATGCTGTTACAAGTCAGAATAAGTAAACATATAAAAGTTCTTTTCTGTTTTGTTATCATATATACAAAGTAAAATGGCATGTACATTTTTAGACTCACTATGTATTTCCTTTGCAAGATATACTCACTTTATCTGTGAATGAGTTCACAGGTGGCTGCATATTTCAAGTACACTTGAAGAAACACACATAACTTAGTTATGAGTTGGACAGTGGAAGTAGGGAGAATGAGAAAGCCAGTGTGAATGTGGTTAAAGAGGAAAAGCCTTGAACTCAGAGCCGGTAGGGTGCAGGTTTCTATTTCATCACCATCACAATCTGAATGTCTTTGTAAAAGCTACAATTCTATTTATATCTCCTAGTTTTGCCATCTGTATAATGGTGTAATTGCCATTTTCCTGCATACTTGATTGTGCTGGTTCATACACACACACAAAAATGAGATGTATTTTGACAACTCTGAAGCCAAAAAATCTCTAGATTCCAAATGATGGATGATATCGGTATTTCCTCCTGACCTCCTACTCCTAGAACAGATGTATTTGTCCTCCTCTCCAACCAGCCCTTGAATGCATTGCATGTTGGAGTTTTTAGCTAAACTTGTGTTTATCTTCTCCCCCTTCTCAGGAAATCTCCTTTACCGTTTTGTTTACCAGCTCAAAATCAGGGGGGTTATATTCTAAGTGTATCTTCACAGAAATACAAACGCATTTTACAATAGCTAAAGTCAGCTGCTCAAGCACACTAGTTTTCTGACCTTTCATAGTTGGTTTAGAGCTTAGGACATTTCAGAATCAAAATAAAGATAAGTCACCTGTCTGTGCAGGCAGTTCTACTCATTTCCAACATACATTCATTCACTTCTTACATGCTATAACAAAACCTTATGTTAGGTGCTTGGGAAATCAGCAAAGTTGATTAAGATTATGTCCTCCAAGAGCTTCCAGTCGATTGTAGTTAATCTTGCTATTTTTCTCCTTACAAAAATACATGATTACAAGAAGCATAATCATGTGGAAAGCTCACATTGGAGCTGAGAAGAAAATGGTTTCTAGAGTAACTTTCACAGTTCTAAGTATCATTAGCCTGTTTCAAAATAAGAAATTACCAGGATTGTGGTGAGCCCATATAATAACAGAAACCTAAATACTCATAATGAACTGTCCTAAAAAGATGGAAAGTTAGCAATTTCTATGCAGTTTCTGTCAGGCTTTCTCCAACGCAATGAATGGAATATAGCAATCATTATGTAGGCAAATAAGGTTAGCATCAGGCACAAAGAAAAGTCCCACTGGGAATGACAAATATGCTAATGCTCATTAATTTTTTTGACTAATTGCTTAAAAATATAAGAAAAAGAATTATATTTATTTTCCTATGTTTGGGTTTGTTATTTGCTTTATAAAATGCAAAGTGCAAAAGAACCATATGTAGTGCTCGAGTGTCTAGTTAAAGTAATCTTCTATGTACTGCATTGTTGCTATGTATTCATTTTAATATCAAAATTTCCTACCGAGTATGTGTGGTTAGAGTTGTGTTTGTCCAAGGTTTACATTCAAGACTCATGTCACAAACAAACAACAAAAGGATTTTTATATGCAAGAGCCCAGGCATTGCCTCTTTTTAACTGAATCTTCTTACATGATCCACAGCTGTATATTAAAAATGGAAGAGCCTTTGTATGTATACATCACACTGTCTTTATCCATTCATTATTCAGTGGACATCTAGATTTTTTCCTGTCTATTCTGAATGGTGCTGTGATGAACACTCAAGGACTATATCTCTTCAAGATCCTGATTTCAACTCCTCTGGGTAAATACCCAGAGTGGTGGGATTGTCGGACCTCGTTGTAGTTTTACTTTTAGTTTTTGAGTAATTTCCATACCGTTTTCCATAATGGCTGCACCATTTTGCATTTTCACCATCAGTATTCAAGGGTTCTAGTTTTATAACATGCTCACCAACACCTGCTGCCATTTTTTTTTAAACAATAGACACCCTAACAAAGAAAGAAATCCTGCAATATGTGACAACATGGATGAACCTGGGGGAATTACGCTAAGTGAAATAAGCCAGTCAGAGACAGACAAATGCAATGATCCTTCTTACATGAAGCATCTAAAATAGCCAAATGCATAGAAGCAGAGAATAGAATGTTGGCTGCCAGGAGAAGGGGAAAGGGGACAATGGGGAGTTGCAAGTCTACAGTTATAAAGTTTCAGTAATGAAAGAGAAGCTAGTTCTAGAGATCTGGTGTACAACATTGTGCCTATACTTAACAATATTGTATTGTATGCTCAAACATCTGTTATGAGGGTAGATCTCACGTTAGGTGTTGTTACCACAGTAAAGATAATGTTTTAAATGGCAGAGTCTTGGGGTCACTATGCTCTTTCTTGGGATGACAGTAAAACACAGAACCATTCTGAGGGTCCCCACCATGGTGTTCATGAGCACATAGTGTATACATATCAATGCATTTCAGCTCCCATGTCTGAGTAAGAAGGATCTGAAAATATTTAGGTGGCCAAATGCACAATACAACATCATTCTTTATCTCTGTCAATTACTATCTGGGAAAATAAATCCCTGCCAATTCTGAGCAGCTTCCGAAAAGTTATTTATTGTGACTAATTATTCTGGGGCTCCAGAATATCTAGGCAGCTGCCCTGGTCTCACACACCTCAGCTGTTTGCCAGTATGTATGACATTCATGAGCACTACAAATGGGTTCTTAATACCTAGTCTCATTAAATCCGTTTTATTTTTTGTTTTAGGGGTTATTGTATTTGCAGAATTCTGTTCTTTTAAGCATGTGTTCACATGCACCCAAGCCTGAGTGTTTAATAGAACATAGGTGACTCCATTAACTATCTCACGGATGACATCCATAAATAACTGACATAAAAACAAATCATTTTTATATTCAGCTGCTTTTTCCTAACCCCTCTTGCTCTTCCATTTTTGCTCATAGTTGCTGTTGAACATTACCCTGTCAACTCTTCAAGTATTTGACTACAAAATATTCTTGGTAAATAATATAGGAAGATTAACTAAATGGCACATAATTATCACAAATTTAGAGTTATGTAAAAGAATATATTTTACCCATGATTAGAAGGCTTACAGACTTTCCAAATCCATTTTAATATATTTGACAGTAAGCCATGGGAAATTTTAAACAGCAGACAACGCTTATTCAGAATTTATAATGTCGGCCCTAGATTACCGTATTATTAAAGACTTCAGCCTATGAAGCTACTAATTTGTTTCCTTT
Organism: Sapajus apella; assembly: GCF_009761245.1. NCBI lineage: Eukaryota > Metazoa > Chordata > Mammalia > Primates > Cebidae > Sapajus > Sapajus apella. The sequence goes on along the minus strand of NW_022436953.1, from coordinate 9,251,979 downwards.
CCTAAACACACATTCTCCCTCCCAGCACATTGTTACCACCCCCCATCAGCAACAACTATAAAGCTCTCTGTTTTGAAAGCTGCATGGAATTGAAATGTAAGTCGATTTTTAAATTTTGCCACACTAACAAGATATTTCCAGTTCTGGCACACACTCAAACAAGTCAATTAAGTAAAGCAATGAAGCAGTACAAGAAACACTAAATTTTTCCTTTTTTTTTTTTTTTTTTTTTTCTTTACTTAATTGATGCTAGGGAAGGCTGGGCCCATGCCCTCTGGCAAAGGAAAATGTCCATGTAGTAATTGTCTGAAGAGCTTTGAAATGTCACTAAAAAAACTTCATCTTCTCAAACAGGTCTGTGATCATGAAACCAGCATGCTTATCTATGAGCAACTGGGGAGCCCTGTTAAGAACTTGCATAATTTTTTTGAACTGGTCATCAAATGGACCAAAATTGATGAATACATTGCATCTCTGTCTATTCTTTCTCTCCAAAAAGGTGTTTTCATGTTGAAACAGCAGTGCCATCTTTATTCCACCCAGGACTCCTTGGTATTGACTCTTCCACCAGCAGCTGGTGGCATGACTCTTTGCTAAAACCTTCCCTGGGATTGTGCTCAGTTCCCATCGTGCTAGCCATTGAGGCTAGACATGCATGAGAGTGGACAGCCCAGGAGCTACCCTAAAGAAGTAGGAACTGGTGAGTCAGCTTCCCTGCTAGTTGGGTGGCATGATTCTGAATGTGTCCTATATCATCTCCCAATGGGCCCCAGCAGGGTGAGCCCCAACCCAGCAGTAACCTGCTCATTAATGCAGCCTGTCATTGGTGTCCTTCCCTTCTCTCTCTAGTTCTTCACTTCTCTCAGTGATGCTTCTTGGATCACTTCCCAAATAAACTGCACTTAAATATTTTTCTCAGGCCCTCCTTCCATGAGAACCCAATCAAAGGCAAAGCCTATTATAACTAAGGTTGTAAGAACATGGATTCAGGAGACAAAACACTAGTTTCAACTTCGTGTCCATCAGACTAGCTATATGATTTGGGAAAGCAGACTTATCTTTGCATTGTTTTGCTTCAACTCACTCATCTTTTGTGATTATCACATGGAATATTGTATGCAAAACACACTTAAAATATTACCTGGAACATTGCAAATATCAAACAAGTATTAAGCTAAAATTAATTACCATTATTGTTATGGCCAAACATTGGGCTAAGTGCTAGGGATAAAACAAATTAACAAATTAGTTAAATAAGATAAAAATCAAATGCTCAAATTGCTTATAATCTAGAGGAAAGCTAGACACAAAAACAAAAGTCAGAATAAAATCAGTAATAACTGTTGTGTATTAAATAGTTTGCTTTTATCTCCTATGAATATGTGGATGATTTCTACTTGACATAAACGGGTTTATCTATAAGGATAGTTGTGTATAAATATAATTTTTCTTGTTATTTAAGTGAAATACTACAGAATTCTTACAAAACGAACACTAAAGGATCCTGCTTTAAATTAAATTTAGCAAACACCGATGCCCTGATTAATCAACTTACATATTCTGTGTGTTATATTCCCTTAAAATTAGGCTAACCTGTATTGAAACATTGTCAACTGCTGCTTGTAGCCTCCATTCATACCACGGTCCCCCTTCAATCCAATACATAGAAAGGCTGCACCGGGATAAACGACATGGCCACCTGTTAGGCTAATTGATACACGAATGCAATCATTCTAATTCATCAGAAGGTTTCTATTGTTTATCCCTGGAAATATCAAAAGGCAGTTTTCAGAGGAGTCTTTCATAGTGTCCCAAAGGACAATGAAACAGGATAACAAGGAAGAGATGGACAGTAGAGCAGGATTGCTTAAACCAATCCCGATAATGCAGTGTACCAGAACATCCTTCAGAAAATGCACTATGCTCACTTTTCTCTATTAGATAGAAACATACCTAATCGAAGAGCTTTCAAGAGGAGACTTTGTTATCCATTGGGCCAGGACCCAGTTGGCTTCATGATGAACCTATGCTCGGTTCTGGGATAGAAGCCAGTGCCATGTGGTATATTCAGAGTACTGAGAGAAAAGTTTGTTCCCTGGCCCAGATCCAGAAATGATTAGAGCACCAGCTCTAATTAGAAGGGAAAAGTCTGGTTGTTCCTTCTGGGTGCTATCTCCTTCCCTTCCTCCAGTCACTTCAAATAATGATAATAATATTATTAATAAATTTTAAAAGAAAAATATAAAGATAACAAAGGTTTGTGCTCCTCATTCTCATCAACAACTTGGAGCTGGTGCCTGCAAAATATAAGGACAGACTATTTGCCCTTTAAGAGACAGCATTTTCCTCCAAGCATGTTTACAGACTGACTATAGCTGGCGTGAGCTAACAGGTATGGCTGGTTTCTATAGATGATCAGTTCCTTTAGTCCCTTTGAAAACATATGCATTTGAACTGATGAAAGAAATTTTGTTGTGAGTAACAGGGAGATCTGCTGTGCTATAACTTGAAAGTCCTTTAAAATTGAAACCCCGGCCCAGCCTGTGGGAAAAAATAAAAAGAGCAGTTCTGTTTTGCTTTGAGAAAAACCTCACATTTCAAGAGTGAATAATTAGAGAAAATCACAGTTGTGCCTTGCTGCTTTTTTTTTTTTTTTCATTTCTGTGTTCTCCTTGGCAAGACCTTGACATTAACCATAGTTTATTCTTTCCTTCTAAGATTATGTAACTCAAAATGTGGACACTCCCTAATGGCTGTGGCACACGGACCTCTGAGTTTGGCATCAGTGCCACGTGGTTTTAGAAACTCATGGCTGGGCAATTTGTTCTTATTGGATGATACTCCCACTGTGGATTATGAGGTGACTTCATTAGGACTTAAAAGAATTTATGACATAATTTTTTCTTCAAATCATGACAGTATTTGTTTCCTACACCACTCATTCTGAAAAAGAATTGTCTTATCTTGGATTCAGCCCAGATAGAACAACTTAGCATTCACTGACCACACACCCTGACCCTTCCTTCTTTGCTTGTGAGTGCTCTTCCTTTAGAGTACTAGTCTCAAATATCGGTATGCTCTTAGAATGATAGCTCTGTTGTTTTATCCTTCAAAGTGCAAATCAACTTATTTCATAAAGCTACCTTGATTTTTTCAGACAAAGGGATCTTTCCTTCCTCCCTATAACATGCTATTTTTTACTTATATGAGCCCTCTTCCTGTTGTCTGTTTGTAGAAGCTTCTCTATTTGACACCTCCTGGCTGGGTCAGGAGGCTGAAATAAGCAATTCTAAAAGACAGAATAAAAGGAGCTCTAGAGAAAAGGCATGTCAATGGATCTAAAGGAATGGCCAAAAGTGTGCAGATCTTTGTGTCTTACTTCAGTACCCAACAGAGATCTTCTACTGTGTATGAGGGATTAGGGGACCCGGTGGATGAATGACTCATCCCGTGGCTATCAGTCAGCTTCTGTGCTAGGCCACTCCAGACCTGGCACAATGGGGCTATAAAAGGAACAGTCCTGGTGGCAGAGATAAAGGCTCTGTATGGACTCTCTCATGACAGTTGATCTAGCCACTGCTGACAACCAGTCAACAGCAGTGACAGAATCTGAGTTACTTGGTGGCAAGTTGATCCAGTTGGAATCTTTCAACCCTGAAGAAGCAGAGATTCTTCCTAACTAAAAATGACAACTATTTCAAATATGGGTTTAACATGCCTTTCTCCCATACTCTGCCAACTTTACTATCTTGAGGGCTTATAAGTTATGAAGATTATCATGATTTAGTGACATGGATACTATATAATATTGCTTTTGAACAAGAGACTAACTTTAAAGCAAGTGAAATATGATGATGGACTCAAGACCAGAGTGTTAACTCTTCCTACCATATACTTTATCACCTCAAAGCAGATATCTTGATAACTTTTAATATATTATTAAAGGCTCAACTAAGGAGCCCACCTTGTGAAAGACACACTAAAGGGGTGGGAAGTTCTTCTGAAGGATGCTATGCTATGCAGTAAACCAACCACAAGACACTGAGTACATCAGACTGGACACCGAAAATGAGATGTATGATTGGCCTCTTAATTACTCCAAGCAGCCAATTATAAAATTTGTACATTCTGGCCTCACAATGTTAAGTTTTGCTGGATTGAAAGCCCTGTTTTCCAGCAAGGAAATATTTCCACCGAGAGTCACAGTGAGAATTCTATTGAGCTGTAAGTTAAAATTCCACCTTAGGCACTACATGCAGGTAGGCCGGCCAACAGGCCATGAAAGTTTGGGACTTGCTATGGACTGAATGTTTGCCAAAATTCATATGTTGAAGCCCTAGTCCCTTGTGCAATTTGGAGCTGGGGCCTTTGAGAAGTTAGCAGTTCATGAGAGTGGAGCCCTTATGGTGGGACTAGTGCCTTTATAAAATGAGAACAAGAAAGACAATCTATCTCTTTCCCTCCCTGTCTTTCTTTCTCTCTCTGCCATGTGAGAATAGAGCAAGAAGCAGGTCATCTAAAAACCAGTGAGAGGGCCTTCACCAGGAAACCAATTGGCTGGTACTTTGGGATCATGGACTTCTCAGCCTCTAGAACTGTAAGAAATAAATGTTTGTTGTTTAAGCCACCCAGTCACTGGTATTTGTTCAAGTATAGCAGCCTGAACTAAGACAGGATTATTAACACAGCATGAGAAGCTGGGGTGGCTACCATATCACAGAGCTGAGAAAGACTATATGCAGATCTATGGGAATTCCCTAGAATGTATATTTGGATTTTGTGTCTGGTGTTAACACTGAGAATAAAATTGAGGAAAATAGTCTGGCGATAACAGAAAGTAAAGGAATTATCCCTCAAGGATGAAGGATTAGATCACCACAACACGTAAGCAACCTAGCCACTGAATTTCACCCTGAAGGTGAGGGAAATCTACAACAGGTATGTCAAGCCAAAAGGAAGCTGAGGAACTATTAATACAAGTAGAGAGTTTATTTGGGCCAAGTTTGAGGATTGCAACCCAAGAGTATAGATTCTCAGTATAGAGTCTTTTCAAAAACCTGAAAAGACTTACTGATTACCATCAGTTACAAATGGATTTTATTTTGTTTTTTGTAGTGACGAGGTTTCACTATGTTATCCAGGGGGGTCGCAAACTCCTGGCCTCAAATTATCCATCTTCCTACCATAGCCTCCCAAAGTGCTGGGACTGTAGGCATGAGCCACCCTGCCTGACCACAAGTCAATTTTTAAAGAAAACATAGGGACACTTCCTGAGTAGTTGACTAAGAATTTACATTCAAATAACATAAGCTATTGATTAGCTATAGAATGTTTTTTGTATCACACATTGTAGGATTGTGAAGATAAGAGGTGAGGCAGCTCCTCAGAACCAAAAAGACTTTAAACAATTGCCCCAGAGCATGAGGGAGAGGGCATGACTAAAGTCGTAGACTCTTGTCTCTCTGGGCCTTCAGAGTTCACATCACTTGGACTGCCCTGAGGTATTTTTATTTTCTCAGATGGTAAAGGAGAGGTATAATAAATATCAATTTTACTCTCAGAACTTAGTGTGGTAGGACAGCTGTATTGCATTCCATTAAACTGCATTTTTGTTGGGGTTTTTTTTCTACTCTTTTAGAGATCCTTTCCAAGTTCACCTCTCTTTGCCAATGCCAGCACCTTCATAACAGGTCTTTATTGAATTTTCTTCCTTTCCTGTCTCAGTCTCCCTACTTTTATTGCTTCTGTTTGGAATTATTTTCCAAAGAAACTATCACAAATTAAGTCTTTATCTTGGGTTCTACTCTTGGCAAAATCCAAATCAAGGCAAGCACTATTTTTATACATTTTATAAACACATATACTTCTGAATGTAATACCTACATAATATGATTTTTAAGTAAAATTATATTTTGGAAAAAAATACTGTGCTTATGGCAAGTTGCTTCTGTCTTGACCAAGTCAACCTTAAGTTTTCCCTCAGCTCCATCAGACTTTAGACCCCTTCTCTCCAAGTCTCAAGGCCCCTGAACTCCCTTTCCTTAAGTTAGAAAACTTGTAATTGCAAATTCTTTATTTGCCCCTTTGAGATGTAAATCTTATTCCAGCCTCTGGCCAGTTTTACAACCCAGGAATGTCTTTCTGGAAGACCAGAAGCCATCCTTTGAAATGTAATCAACAAAGTAAATAGTGTCTCTTTCTCCTAATCTCTGAGGGAGCCTAAAAGCCTAAAGGTTATGGGTGTCTTGCTCCCAATTGTAAAAATATCTGATGCCATTAAGACAGGAGAAAGTTTACTATTCTTTTAGCTGTGGCCAATTAGCAAATACAAGTGGCATAAGATTGGGCCCCACCAGCTCTTAAAACCTCTCCAACCTCTTGTTTCAGCTTGGTTGAGTTCAGACTGAGTTCCGGTTTCTTCCTGCTATTGCATTAGTCTCAAATAAAGTCTTTCATAACCGTTTAACTTTGTCCAGTGCAAAGAAATCCCAATATTCTACTATGAACAGGGACTGTCACATATTTTTTCTCCTACAAGACCCTGCACAAGGCCGGGGCACGGTGGCTCATGCCTGTAATCCCAGCACTTTGGGAGGCCGAGACAGGCAAATCACAAGGTCAGGAGATCAAGACTATCCTGGCCAACATGGTGAAACCCTGTCTCTACTAAAGATACAAAAATTAGCAGGGTGTTGTGGCCCATGCCTGTAATCCCAGCTACTTGGGAGGCTGAAACAGGAGAATCGATTGAACCTGGAGGCGGAGGTTGCAGTGAGCCGAGATTATGACACTGCACTCCAGCCTGGCGACAGAGTAAAACTCCGTCCAAAAAAGGAAGACCCTGAACAAAAGTCTGTCTACCATTACCTCTTCTCTGCCTATCTCAGCTCTTCCAAGCCTCAGTCTTACTGTAGCCAGAGTTACATGCCTGCATACAACATTTCAATGCTAGGAAATCCCTTGTTCATGAGGTGAAGTTCAAAATTTGCATGATTTGCATAATTTTGCAAGATCTAACCCTACCTTGCCTTTCTAGATTCTTCAGTGATCATGCTCCATCTCAAAATATATGCATGAAGAAAGTTGCACAAATATATTATCTTGGCACATACTGCTTTTTCCATCTTGAAAACTTTTCCTCTCCAGTGTTCTTTGGAATCCCATCCTTTAGGTCTCAATATTTCCTTTGAGAAGTTTTCTGAACTGCAAGTCTTAATTAGATGCTGTCTTATGTATCTCTGAACTTTTCCTATTTTTATTTTATTTATTTATTTATTTATTTTTGAGACAGAGTTTTCACTCTTGTCACCCAGGCTGGAGTACAATGGCGCAATCCAAAATCGGCTCACTGCAACCTCCACCTTCCAGATTCAAGTGATTCTCTTGCTTTAGGCTCCCAAGTAGCTGGGATTACAGGTGTCTGCCACCATGCACGGTTATTTTTTGTATTTTTAGTAGAGATGAGGTTTCACCATGTTGGCCAGGCTGATCTCGAACGCATGACCTCAGGAGATCCACCCGCCTCAGTCTCCCAGAGTGCTGGGCTTAGAGGCAACTTTTCCTATTTTAGCACTTCATCTTTACTATTCCCTATGGGCTTATTTGTCTCCCAGCCACATCCACCCTTCTGTTCAAACTATGAGTATCCTACTGCCCAGCATATAGTAAGCACAAGATAAGTATTTGCCAAATGAATGATTAAGAACCTTCATTTTTTAAATCATAGTCACATGCTACCTTTGGCTGATTGATATTTGATCTAATAGACAAGTCATCAAAAATAATAGAAAGAAGAAAAATAAGCTTCACTTGAGAAAACATATTTCCAGTCTGGAAGAAACAAATGAAGATTTGAGGAGGCTTTATTTTTATTTCATTCCTATGCTTTTCTAGAAATTATTGAAAACATTGACATTTACTTTCTGGTGTCTGATTTATGTAATTTTTCCTAATACAAGAAAAGGTGTTTCCCAAAGGAGAAATCACCCACTGAAGCAGAGGGCCAGGACTCACCTTTCTGATTTATAAGACCCTTGGAGGCTATGAATTCCACCTGCTAGTGAAGGAATCAATTTTTTTTTTGATACAGGAAAGAAAAAAAATTCAGATCACAAAAACTTAATCTATCAGAGCACGGGTTCCCATAAAGTGATAGGAAAGTCTTTGAAAACCATAGTAGCAATTGGTTAATGTCAGGTCATTAAAAATTACATGGCACATTCATATACCTATTTTTTTAAATGCTGTAACCAGATTGTGAGATTTATATTATCATTTACAGATAAGGAAATAGGGCTCAGGTAATCTGTAAGGCATGGCCTTAGGTCAACCAGAGGCTCTGGCAATGGCCTCCACTCTCTCTGGCTGCTGTTTATTCAAAGGAGTTGTGACTGATCCTCTTCCTCCATCCATAATCTACATGTCCATGATTAGGTTGTAAGCCAGGTGCCCACACTCATCCTCAGGTTGCCTGTGAGCAGATGTACTTGATATACTCATAATGGCTCAGTTTCAGAAGTAGATGGCTCTTCCTCCCAATATGTGGAGAGTTTTTACCATCTGCCACAAGAAGCACACATATGGCCCCTCTGAAAGGCTGAAAGCAGCCTTCCACTTGGTGTCAGGTCAAATGATCATGCAGAATTGTTATAAAGGTTGAGAGCCTTCAAAGGCCAATCCAGATTGCCACCATAACTTTTGTTTACAACAGCAATGGGTACCATAGGCAGAAAAGAAAGTACAGAGGTGGGAGAGAGATAAGCCTCCCCACAGACACAAGGAAGGGTCATTTCTGATGTCATTAGGTTGTGGTTTTTTTGCTGATAAATGCTCATCATGGTGTGGAGTGGAGGTTGAGGAACTGCATCAGACTGTCATGAGTCACAAGCAGTGTGTTTTTTCACAAATTAGTGTATACTATGTACTTATACAGTCAGGAGAACCAGACATGACCAAAGATTGGGGAAATTATACACCCACAATTTGTGCTTGATGGGTTTTTACCTCTTGTTTTACTTCATCTTCTTCCCTATCTCCTGCTTCCCACAAACCTCTGTTATACACGGGTTTTTTTTTTGTTTTTTTTTTTTTTTGCATATTATTACTATATATCACTTACTGAGTTTTCATTTATGGGTACTCTGATAAATATTGTGTTTTGGTTTTTTATTAAATTCTCCGCAACACTGTGAAGTGATGTTAGTAAATCTCTCATCTCACAGAAAAGGAAACTGAGGCCCAGAATGTTAGAAAACTTGGCCAAGGCAACATAACTAGTAAATATTAGGAAAAGGCTTTGAACATGTATTAGACTCTTCAACACTCATGCAGTAATATTATCCAGAATTTTCCTCTAAGATGACCAATTCCTGACTATGATATTACTTTGATTACAAGTGTATATATTTTGCTAACCAAATACGATTTGATTTTAATAGGTCATAATGACATTCCCTCCAAGAAATACATTTCTATTGGAGAAAATTGAAGCATTAAGGGCAAGAACAGTATCTATTTCCAGCACTAGGCATATTGATGCCTCTTCACATGGTGGAGATCTATGTTTCAAGTTGTGGTATGTGAAGTGTTAATCACTCCAGTTGGATCTGGAATTGGAATGCTTATCTAGAGCTCAGCTCAGTACTGAGATGCACAATAACAAATTTTTTCTTTCTATCAGACAAACTTCCTGCAAACCTTTGCTGAATGTGTGAGGTGCTGGGTTAGGTGGTTTGGTAGACATACACGTGATTCATATAAAGAACTGGGAACTCAGAACAAAAAATGAAATGTCTACATATATAATTTGCACAATATTGTAAATAAAAGTGCTAAAAGGAAATTTTAGACAAAGAATAGTGAACGTTCAGGATAAGGTAACATTACTTTTGAAGTCACATTTGTAATGGATGAGAAAGTGATTTTAGAGCCACACAGACCTTTGGTAGGAAAAAATCATGTCAAGTGAAGCAAGTCACTTAATCTCATTGTGCTAGATGTTTTATCCATAAAATGAGGATTAAATTTATTTTTTTATGTTAGACATAGCTGTTTTATAGATGTAGATATCTATACATATCCACACATACATTATAGTATGTGGCTTAATGTAAGAACTCTGTAAATAATGTTTTACTTTCAGTGGTGGGATAAGAGAAGAGACCAGAGACAAATAGCAAAGTAAGGAGTCTGATAAGCTCAGGAGAGTTTGTCAGGGCCAAGATGTGTTTGTTAGACAGGAAGAAAGAGAGAGAATGAATCTAGGAAGAGTGAAAATCCTAAGTGATGCTAAGGGGAAAAAAAATGCTGTGAGTTGGATTTTCAAGATAAGTCCTTTCTGCATTTGTTAGTACAAAGGTAAGTCAATTTGGGACGACAGTTTAGAACCAATTCGGAGAGGACACGGCAATAGACTAAAGAGTTTAGAAATATTCATGAATATCTCAGAGACTCACGGAAGCCTCTGGGTGAAGCATAGGGATGTCACCTCATGATCATGTATATCCTTCTGGGAAACTATTTTTAAAAGCGAAGTCAATAACTGATTAGAAGAGGAAAGTACTGTAGCCCAGGAGATCATGATAGTAGTCAGAGCATTGATCTAGGCAAAGCTATTGAATGAGTAAATTTGGGAAATGACCTTGTCAATGAAATAATTAGGCCAGGATAAGATAGCTGTTGGGAAGTGGTGTAGTGCTCAGATCAAAGATGACACTGGCATTTTGATACTAAAAGATTGGGAATGTAGTGGGATGTTTAATAGAAAATTATTTTGGAATATACAGTAAGATAAGAGGAAATGATCTGTTTCGGGGTTTGAATTTTCAAGTTCCAGAGAAATTTTTTAAAGTAAGAGAAAGGCAGGAAAAAAAAAACATCTTTTTAGCTTGGGAGAGAGGCTGAAGCTCTAAAAACAGGCTGTGTTTCTGATTTGCATAGAGGTCATAATAGAAGCTGTAGAGTTATGTGAGGAAATAATAAAAAGTGATTTATTTAGGAACAGGTCCATAGAGCCTGACATTGGAAATGCAGAAGGATAAAAGATTTGAGAGTGAAAATAATCTTAGAAGTCAGATGAAAAGCAAAAGATAGAACATCCTGGGAGCTAATGTAAGTGTAAATCAAGAGGGATTTTTAAAAGTTGGATAAAAACCAGAAATGATCAAGACACCCCAGATAGTCATCACATTTGGTGGGGACTAAACTTTACAGAGAACTATTACCGACTAATGATATACAAGGCAAATTATAGGATGCAGGAATAAGTGGGTGAAGAGTACATAGAAATAATTAGTATAGAACAATAGTTCTCAACTGGAGGTGATTTTTCTCCCAAGAGATATTTGGCACTATCTGGAGATGTACTTGGCTATCACAATGGCGGGGTAGGGTTCTGCTAGTGACACCTAGTGAGTAGAGCCCAATGATGGTGTCAATCATTCTATAACACACAAGACAGCCCCCCCAACCCTGACAACAAAGACTTATTTGGCCCTAATGTCAATAGTGCTGAGGCTAAGAAACTGGTATAGAATGAAGGGAGAGTTGTTGGGAGCTTGGGAGAACAACAAGATCAAAGATGAATCTCTTATTGTGCCATTAGGTAATGTTTGCAGGTGTAGGTGAAGTAAAAATGTTCAACTGAGAAGTTGAGTAAAGTAAGTGTTCAATTGAGAAGAGTTTTAATTGGTGGAATATTCCAGATGAGTTGGATATGAGATCAAACCAAGGACATGATTGGAGAACTTTGCCTTAAAGGGGTTTGCTTTCTCTAAATTGCCTAATCCAACAATATTTCAACAACACCTATCTGTTCATTGTTCACTCTTTTGACTATTATTTCCCCCACTTCCTCATTTTTCTTCTCATCCAACTTAAATTCTGTAGTCATCATTATAACCACTCTTGCAAACAACCATAACTTCCAGAACCTCTACTTTGTATATTACATTCAATATACTTTGTATATTACAATACCACCAAATATTAGTAAAATCCTATTGGTCCCACTTTTTACTTAGGATGTCAAATTTTAAAATGGGATCTTAACACTGTCCAACTTCTTATCCATAGAATGTTTACACTTCCACTTTCTGCAATGATTATTTTATACTTATCTCTTTAAACTTACTTTACCTGTTTACCTTCCTTAATCTCAGATGATGATGTAGCCCCAAACTTCACTTATAAAATAGGAACAGACAAAAATTTCTTAAGTTTCTATCACTAGTCTGTCACTTAACCTGCATCTACTCCCAAATCTCTGCCTCTCCTCTAGTTACAACAAAATAAATACCCTTACCCTCATCAAAGGCCAAGCCCTTTACTTGCTCCTGGTTCCCCCCTCCTTGTATGTATATATACACATTATTACCTTCATGATACTCCTCATTATCTAAAATTATCATATTTATAGATTTGTTTTTAAAAGTTTATCTTTTTATATTTAGAATTTAATTTCTAAAGAAGCAGATAATTTTCCTTTTTTCCCTCTGGCATCCCAAGAAGCTAGACCAGTATCTGGACAGAATAGGTTCTTATTTATGTGCTTAATGAAAAATATACCAAAAAAGGGAGAAGAAAATAATTACATATTTCTCTTCATTGGAAAGGAAGTCTGAAAGGATATATTTTCAGCACGATTAAAGTGGTAGATATTCAAATTATTTTACCTCTATTTTGGGACTGTGTCTTATTCATCTGAGTCCCTTCCAACTATGACAATGCCTAATTCACAATGGAAATGTATTCAATATATTTTTAAGGAACCAGAAAATCAGGGGATGTGGTCTTTTGCAGATGTCAGGATGGAAGCAGCAAAGTTAAAGCCTCAAAAATAAGGGCCATGGGTAACTGAGAGACCTCAGGTAAAGAAAATGCAGTTGAGTTGAATATCATGGATTTGTAATAAAGTCACAGCACCAGGAACCCTTAATGTACAAAGGTCATCAGTCTAGGAATACTTGACTATCTCCAAACAACCCAGCATGCTTGACATAAGGGAGCTCTTAATAAGGAGCTACAGCTTAAGGACAGTATACTTTTTTCATTAACAATCTATAGTTCCCTTAACACCATTCATTTGAAAAGCCTTTAGAGTAAACAGAATCATCTTTGTCTCTGGAGTCAATCTCAGCCTAGTAATCATTTGCCATGTGCAGGACTAGAGGCGTCTGTGAGGTGTCTGTGTGTATCAGCATCAAGCATGGCCTTCACATATGTCCGCCCAAGAGTTGGCAGTAATTGGCATGTGGAGAGGAAGCACTGGCCCTAAAGACTGAACAGTCCCTTATCAAAAATGTACCTGCCAGACAAAATTGAGGCCTGGCTGCAAAAACTGGAAAGAAGAGAGCATGTTTTGTCTCTTGAAACATTTTCAAAAAGAGTAGAATTCTTAACAGTTGGCAAAGTTACCCCAGTATTATGAATTATTTGGACTCAAAGAACATTGAACTGGATAGAACAGTAGCTTGAAACTTTATGATTGTCATCTATTATAGACTGAATGTTTGTGCCCTTCAAATTCATATGTTGAAATAATAACCCCCAATGTGATGATATTTGGAGGTCGGCCCTTAGAGAGATAATTAGGATTAGATTACGCCATGAGGTTCAGGTCCACATGAATGGAATTCATACCCTTATAAAAAGAGAAGGAGACACAGGATCAATCTCTCTCTCTCTCTCTCTCTCTCTCTTTCTCTCTCTCTCTCACACACACACACACACACACACACACACACACACACACACACACGGTTTGAGAGACCCCTATGTGTCTAGCTTTGTCCTCTATGATTTGGAGGACAAAGAGAAAACATGTTGTACTTTTTAGTTACGATGGAATTTTTTTCCCCAATAAGGTTTGTAATTACTACAGCAAAACACAGAACTCTGGAAGCCAGGTGGGGAGAATTTGTGAGAAAATTAGCTGTAATGTGAGTCAGAGTAGTGCAGAGGTGACAGTCTCTGAGCTTGATTCAATAATCAGAAGTTAAGGCCAAATAAAGATGTGGCAAATTCAACCTCAGTCCTCAGACAGACATCCAGACCTAGAAGGACATGGTTCAGAGAACATGCTGGAGCAAGAAATCATACGATAGAAATGGTAGAAGTGCCAGCGTTGGGTAGCTTCAGGGTTTCTGTTGGAAGTCACCCTAAGGAAGAGCAGAATAGGACTCAGACCCTGGAGAGTGGAGCCCATAAGAAAATGGCAGGCAAAGGGTGTTGCAGTCAGCCCATGTCACCTATTATGTGAGTTCTCCTTCATGAAATATATGTTTGGGATGAGGAAGGAAACAGACACATTTCAATTTTTCAAGTAGCTGTGGAAAAAAAGGAACATATGGGTTATCTCTGCATACCCAGAGGCATGAAAACATGGCACCCCAGATGGGCCTGACCAATCCATAATTAGTTTCATGGGAAAGTGAGTACTCTTTCCAGAATGGCTGGGATATTGTGTAGCTATGGGATGCTCAGACCAAGAGATTCTTAGATGTGAAAAATTGAAAAACAGGGACTCAAATGTCAGTCCTGAGCACTGAGACTGTCTTTTAATTACTGCTTTGCCAGATAAAATACTTTCGTTTTTCTCTGGAAGAATTTTTTTTTTATTGTGCCTCTTAATAGATGTTTCTGAATGAAGATAAACAATTCTTCCAAAACAGTAGCCAATTTAATCATTTATTCAATAGATTTGTGTTTAACCCACATTTTATGAAAGGCATGGGAATACAGACAGGAGCTGCGAGTTCGGCAAACTTCTCACATGGAAGTCTTATAAGAGAAGGAAGTGAGAAAGATAGTCACAAAATGCACGTGTGCTAAAGCAGCAGATAGGAAGGACTCCAAACCCAGGCATGGCGGGGCACTTCTCCTGGAGAAAGTGTTATCTAAATTGATTTCTGAAAGTCGAATTGGATAGCTGGGTGTCAAAGAGGTTGGTGGATGGTGTTCTGTGCAAAAGAAAGAGCATCCCAAGACTTGGAGATAATACAGAGTTATGGAGCATTTGAGGGACAGGACAAAATTTGGTGTAGCCAAGTCGTGGCATGAAAAGAGGTTGCAGGGAGAAGACTGGAGAGAGATGAGATGGAAGAGGTAAGTGGTATGGATTGTGCAGGGCCACAGACGTCTTGATCAAGCCAAGGAGCTTGACCACAAAGCCCCTCTCCTCCTCAGGGTTTCTCCGATAGCTACTAATTGTGCCAAGATATTTGCATTTGATCCACCCCGGGTACCGTTTACCATTTTGTGTGTGCTCCACATTCCCAACTAGTATACAAGGACATGGAGGAAATTAATCAGCCTTTGCAATTCTTTGGAATGTCCCCAGTGTTTAGACCAAGTAGAAATTGGATCAATACTGGCAATTGGGTAATCCCAGTGAATGTTTCAAGACGTTAAACCCGCTACTGTGAACCAGATGAAGTAGGTCTGCACACAGATAAGATTGTCAAGCCTTGGAGGAGGGAGAATCCACAAGAGGAGGCCGAAGGGCAAGCAGGAGCAGGCAAAGTTCAAGGTGGCCGGAATAGCCTGTACATATCAAGATGAACAAAAAGAGTGCTAATATTTGTAGTCTTTGTAAGATGCTACTCAGTGTTCTAAGTTCTTTACATCTATTAACTCACTTCTTCTTAAAATAACCTAATGAGATCAGGAAGATTACTATCTTCCATTTTCCATGTAAAGAAACAGAGGCACAAAGAAGGTAAGTAGTTCACCCACAGTTACTCATATGAAATGCCAAAGTGGGGACTCAAAAACAAGCATTCTGACTCTTCCGGGCAAACTTCATCTCTGGGGAATGCTGGATCCCAACACACATACAGAAACAAGCATGGTAGGATGTGCACTAAGCCATTACTCATATCCACTTCTTGGAAATAGGATTTTATGGACGCATTTTCTTTAGAATTATCTGTATCTGCTACTGTCTTATTGCCTGTGCATTACAGGTAGAGTAGTGAACAACAGGAAGGCTGTAGAATTCCAGAGCATCAAATAAAAAAGGCACCTGAGAAACCCTAAAACCTAAGACCTTAATTGTAAAAAAAGAAGGAAAGAAAGAAGAAGGAAGCAAGGAAGGAAGGAAGGAAGCAAGGAACAAAGGAAGGAAGGAAGGAGAAAAGGGAGGGAGGAAGGAAGGAGATAAGGGATGGAGGAAGGGATGGGGGAAGGAAGGAAACGAGATCAAATGAGGTGAGGTGACAGAGATCCTTTACGTATGCAGTGCCTGCTCTATGCCAGGAAGTGGTAGGTGTAGTGAATGTGTGGTAAACAAGAGCAATTAAAATAACAAGCCAAAGCCATCCTTGGATGGGACTGTCATCCTCCTGGGGAAGAATAGCAACAACAAGTAAAATAAGAGGTAGCGTCAGGTAGAGATGAGTGGCTGAAAACGACAGAGTGAAAGATGGATGGTGTTGGGGGCAGCCCAGGTAGAGAGGATGGTGAGAGAAGCCACTCTGAGGATACCATGTTCCAGTGCAAAGCCTTGTGGGGAGCCCACAAATGGTGTCCAGTGGCGTCCCCAGCACAGGGAGGCTCCAGGCAGAAATGCATCTGTGGATGAACATGGGGGGCAGCATGGCTGGAGTCCAGTGAAGAGGGGAAAGAGTGGCAGAAAAGGTGGGAGAGTTAGACAGGGACCGTGTCCATTAGGATGTGGTAAGGGTTTTGGAGAATATTCAAAGTGAGATTTGAAGCAGGAGAGTGATCTGATTTGATTTTTATATTAGAAAAAGCATTCTAGCCAGGGACAGTGACTCATGCCTGTAATTTCAGCACTTTGGGAGGTAGAGGCGGGCGGATTGCTTGAGCTCAGGAATTCAAGACAGCCTGGGCAAGATAGTGAGATTCCATTTCTCAAAAAAAAAAAAAAAAAAAAAAAAAAAAATAGCCAAGCATGGGGGTGCACACCTGTAGGTGTAGCTGCTTGGGAGGCTGGGGGGAGAGGAGAGCTGGAATGCAAGAATTTGAGGCTGCAGTGAGCTGTGATCATACCACTGCACTCCAGACTGGACAACAGAGTGAGACTCTGTCTCTCTAAAATTAAAAAAAGTACATTCACATAATGTAATACTACACAGCAGAAAAAGAGAGAGCATTTTGGCAGATGTGTGTAAAGATGATGGTATCATGAACTTTCATGGAATAATGATAAAGATAGTCAGAAGTATTTCAATTTTCTGATGGAAGAAATGAGAAATATTAGATAAACAGACATGAAGGGTTTGGGGTCTGAGTAACTGAATATCAAAGTAGAACTGAAAATTAGACCTCAGTTCTCAATTCTTTATCTAAAGTTTTTGCTACTACTGCATAATGGTAGAGGCCATAAAAATTATTGTCATTTAACTCCAGAGGAAAATAATGATGGAAAAACTGCAGTTAATAATGACACTTTTGTTTTAAATAAAAAGGTAGGAAAACAACATTAGAGGGATTTCACATTTCCCTACTTCCATCCCTCCACTCCCTTCAGAATTCAGGGTAAAGGAATTATAACTTAAACACCATAGAGAGGCAATAACAATTTTATACATAAATTGGTGGCTTTGGAATGTATGCTTCTGGCTAAGCAGTGGTTGCCATTTAAAATCCCCTCCTGTCCGGGGTAAGAATGGCAATGTTTTTGGGTCTTTTGTTTGTTTTGTTTTGTTTAAGCTCCTGGCTAGGTAAACTCAGGTTTTAGCAGAAACATAATGCATCAGCTGTAGTCTAAGTGTGAACAGAACAATCCAGAGAGCGGTTGCTTTCAGATTCCTGAAATAGATTTTGGGCAGCGTGCTCATTCGAGCTAGACAGATTTCATTTGTACACCTTGTCTTCACCTGGCCTTGTCTTTCTCTCCTGTGCTCTGAGATTCTTGTAAGCACAGAAACTTATCTCTAGCTGGACTTTTCAGAATAGATGCAGGAAGAAATTATTATTTCCAGTGAGACATTGCTGCAAGGCCCTATGTTGGGGACCTTATATGAACAAAGCCCCTCGTTCCACTCCGTAGTCTAGAGATTCCACTTCTTTTCAGCTGGCACATGAGTCCTGCTGAAAAACCATCACTAAGCCAAAATCATCCAATCTAAACCCACAATCATTGCACGTGTTATAATGTGAATCTATTACCAATAATAACCTTTTGGATCTCCATTTCTCATGGCTCCAAGAGTAATGATGATTTTTTTCCAGTTCTTTCTAATGCCACCTTTATGAGTGCCATCACTGAGATAATAGCTGATGGAAGAGAATGAAAGCATTTTATTTCTCATTTCTCACTCACTCTCCATGATAGCAAATATGGGGCTCAATTAAAAGAACATTGCTATGTGTTAGCATGGACAATGGGGTCTTGAAGTCACTCTCAGTGAACAAGCAAGTCTGGGCCATGACCTTACCCTTTATCAAAAGTCCTCACTAAGGTTCTTTTGCATTTCTTTAAATATCATGCCTCTCGGACACATGGATACAGGGAGGGGAGCACTACACACTGGGGTCTGTTGGGGGGAAATAGGGGAGGGACAGTAGGGGGAGGGGAGTTGGGGAGAGATAGCATGGGGAGAAGTGCTAGATGTGGGTGATGGGGAGGAAGGCAGCAGATCACACTGCCACGTGTGTGTCTATGCAACAACCTTGCGTGTTCTTCACATGTACCCCAAAACCTAAAATGCAATAAAATTTAAAAAATAAATAAATAATTTAAAAAAATATATCATGCTTCTCAGAAGCAATGAGACTGGGCCAATTTTCTAAGAGGAATAGAATGCAGTTTCTAAGCATCATTCATCAAGTCACTGTTTGTAACAATATTTTGTTTAATCCACTGAGTCCTAACCTTTGGTGGAGACTGGGGAAGAGAGTGGGTTACGCTGTTAAAAAAATAGACCATGTGGTGAAATGCTTTGAGACCTTATAGAAAGTAAAGCAAACATTAAAAAATAGATGGCAATGTTATCAGTTGCTACTCTGTTCATGTGAAACCCACTCTGAACTTCTACTGCTGTTAGGGCTGACTCTACTTTCTATTGCTGTCAAGTCTGACTCTTCATAGTTTCTCAGCAAGGTTCTCACATGGGTGGGATTGAGAATGTTCAGTTTTTTATTATTTTGAATGGTTGCTGTAGGCCAGCTGCTCTGGAAAAACAGAAGTGCTGTTGGACTTAGGGACAGGAAGAATGAGGAAGAAAATGTTGAGATGGTTTGCTCAAAAGGGTGGGCCAGATAGGGAATTACAGCAGAGTTTCTAGGTAGCCACAGAGCCACATGAGTGCTATCCAGCAACAGAGGCAAGATTTCCTAGAGGTGGGTGAGAAAAGAGTAGTTCTCAAAGAAAGCTCAAAGAAAGCACAAAGAAAGGCATGAGTTTTAAAATGAGATACTTTTGCTTTAGAGTCTCGCTGTGTCACCCAGGTTGAAGTGCAGTGATGTCATCGTAACACCCTGCAGCCTCGAACTCCTGAGCTCAGGTGATCCTCCCGCCTCAGCCTCCTGAGTAGCTGAGATTACAGGCATGTGCCATCACACCCATGAGGCTATTTGCTAGCATTGGGACTTTAAGCAAGTAACTTACTTGTTTTAGAATCCTGAACAGTAGTAAAAGTACCTAAGTCATAGAGTTGTTTTAAGTATGAAAAGTATACATACAGGAATACCTAGCACTTGATCTAGCACATGGTAAGCATTTAATAAATGTCACACATCATCATCATTGACACTGATAATAGATTTGTATCAACATTACTTTGGAGATGGACATGAAAGAGAAAGAATCAGGATTTTTGTACCTAAAATGGAAACAGAAAGCCTAGAAAGAGAAAAACAAGTCAGTACAAGCAATAGGAATATACCCACATAAAATGATAAAAAATGTGGCACTGACCCAAACCTGTGAAAGAGTCTTAGTCATCCAGTTCTCATGGACCTTAGAGTCCAATAGTGAAATAATTTTTAGGATGATATTTTTGCCTCTCTGATTCTATTTTCATCTACAAGAATCAAAAGGGAGTGGGATACAAAAACACTTTAAGAAGTCTCCAAACATTTGTAAGTTAACAGCCCATTCCTAGAGTCATGATTATATCGAAATTTTCTGCAGTAAAATAGACACTCAAAAGGAGAGGGACACCCTGCTTTCTGTTCATCCCACAGGGAGAAGGGAAAGCTAAAATTCAGGATAAGGGCTTAGTGTGTTAGAAAAGCCATCAGCTTTGGAAGTCTGGAGAGAGGGATTCCACCAGATATTCTATCACTTTCTAATGATGCCCCCTTGAGAAAATCACATTGGATTTCTAAAGCTGAGCTTCCTCATCTGCAAAACGGAAGATGATAAAGTAGAGAAAAATAACAGCAAATGGAAATAAACAATTAACTTTTCTGGTAGCTTGGAACTGCATGGAGGTAGAAAAAAAGGGACAGTTTCACAAATGAATTACCTTAGTTTCCCACCGCTGATGTAAAAATGACCACATACCTGGTGGTTTAAAAGAACACACGTTTATTCTCTGACAGTTCTGGAGATCAGAATTCTGAAATCAGGTTGACTGGGTAAAGTAAAAGTGATGGCAGGGTTGGTTTCTTTAGGGTTGGAGGTCTGGGAAGAACCTGCTTATTTGGATTCACTTCTGGAGGCTGCCTGCATTTCTTGGTTATGACCTGTTCCTTGCATCACTCTAACCTCTTTGTTCTTGTCATTTTATCTTCTGCTCCCTTTTCTGTAATCAAATCTTTTTCTGTCTCCCTCTTGTGAAGACATGTGATGACATTTAGGCCCACCCAGACAATCCAGAAAAATATCCCCCTCTGAAGATCTGTAATTTAATCACATCTGCATGTCCCTTTTGTGATAGAAGGGAGAATTCACAGACTCCAGGGATTAAGATGTAGACATCTTGAGAGCTGTTAGTCAGCCTGCCATAAGAGCCATTTACCTATTTCTTCACCTGCCTAGTTAGAGAAACAGGCAAACACACGGCCCAGCTATCCAGGATATAGGAATGAGAAGACACATAAATTGTGGGATAAGGAGTGAGATATAAGGCCACTGTAAAGTTCAACTTTAATAAAGATTTTGAGGAGCCTGGATTTGAGAGGCCTAAGATGTGGAGGATGAATATATCATACAGTAGAAAATGAAGGTTAGCCTCAGTCAGACACACCAGCAGCTGCTCAGACCGAGCTCTTCATCTCCCAAATTGCCTCAGCTCTAAGCCATCTAATCCACATCAGTGACTGACAGCTATGCCGGAGTAAGGCTATCATGAAAGCAACGCCTCGGCACTGTCTTGAGACAAACATGAACATGAGTATCATAACTAATCAATAATGGAACTGAACTTTCCAACGGAAGACAAGACCATGAAGACTAAGATTTTTTTAACAGACAGTCTGTTAAAACGAGACAATAAAAACAAGCCAAAATTACCATATTGTGTGAACTATGCTAACATTTTGAATTCCCAACTATTTACTTGATACGTGCTGATAATTTTATTCCTAATTCAATGTCAGATACTCAAATGAGCAGAGCCCTTGAAAGCCAGATGACTTACTTTGTCAGAATGTAGGCATACTTTGGAAATATTGTAGATTTAGTTCCAGGTTACTGCAATAAAGCAAAAATTGCAATAAAGCAAGTTACACATTATTTTGTTTTCCTAGTAAATAAAAAGTTATATTTATGCTATACTGTAGTCTGTGCAGTAGCATTATACTATAAACCGTACACACTTCAAGAATACTTTATTGCTAAAAAATGCTCTAACAATCATCTGAGCCTTCAATTAGTTGTAAAATCTTTTTGCTGGTGGAGGGTCTTGCCTCAGTGTTGATAGCTGCTGACTGATTAGGATGGTGCTAAAGTTGTGGGTGGCTGTGGCAATTTCTTAAAATATGACAACAATAAAGTCTGACTCTTCCTTTTACAAAAGATTTCTCTATACATGTGATGCTGTTTGATGGCATCTTACCCACAGTAGAAATTCTTTCAAAATTAAAGCCAATTCTCTTAAACCCTGTCACTGCTTATTCAACTAAGTTTACATAATATTACTTTTATTGATGCACTTCCTATTTATTTATGTTTGAAATTTCTTTTTTTATTTTTATGGATTTAGGGGTACAAGTGTGTTTATGTTCAATAACTATATTGCCTAATGGTGAAATCTAGGCTTTTAGTGTACCCTTCACCCAAATAGTGTACATACTACCCAGTAGGGTGATATTTCATTCCTTACCCTCCTCCCACCCAATTTATATAATATTCTGAATCCTTTGTTGTTTCAACAATGTTCACAGCGTCTTTATCAGGAATGGATTCCATCTCAAGAAAACACTTTCTTTGCTCCTCTACAAAAGCGACTCCTCAGCTGTTCAGGTTTTATCATGAGATTGCAACAATTCAGTCACATCTTCAGCTTCCACTTTTAATCCTAGTTCTCTTGCCGTTCCCACCACATCTGCAGCTACTTTCTTCACTGAAGTATTGAACTCCTTTCAGTGATACATGACGGTTAGAATCAACTTCTTTCAAACTCGTGTTAATATCAAATTCTTGACCTTTTCCCATGAATCACAAATGTTCTGAATAGCATCTAGAATGTTGAATCCTTTCCAAAATGTTTTCAGTTTACTTTGCCCAGATCCATCATAAGAATCATTACCTATGGCAGCTATAACTTTGTAAAACATACTTCTTCAATGATAAGACTTGAAAGTTGAAATTGCTCCCTGATTCATGGGCTGAAAAATGGATGCTGTGTTAGGAGGCAAAACAACAACATTAATTGTCTTGTACATCTCCGTCAGAGCTCTTGGGTGACTGGGTGTGTTGTCAATGAACAGTAATATTTTGAAAGGAGTCTTTTTTCTGAGCAGTAGTTCTCAACAATGGGTTTAAAATATTCAGTAAAGCATGCCGTAGACAGATGTGCTGGCATGCAGACTTAGTTGCTCCTTTTCAGGAGCACAGACAGAATAAATGTAGCATAATTCTTAAGGGCCCTAGAGTTTTTGCAATGGTAAATGAAAATTGACTTCAACTTAAAAATCACTAGTTGCGTTAGCCCCTACTGAGATCATTAGCCGGTCCTTTGAAGTTTTGAAGCCTGGCATTGACTTCTCCTTTCTAGCTATGAAATCCTAGATAGAATGCTGTTTCATCTACATTGAAAATCTATTGTTTTGTGCGGTCACTTTCATCAGTTATCTTAGATCTGGAGAATATGCTGCAGCTTCTCCCTCTGCACTTGTTGCTTCACCTTACACTTTTATTTTACATATAAAGAAGGCATCTTTCCTTAAATTCATGAACCAACCCCTGCTAGCTTCAAACTTTTCTTGTGACACTTTCTCAGCTCTCTCAGCCCTCATAGAATTGAAGAAAGTTAGTACCCATTGGTCTGAATTATGTTTTAGCTTAAGGAAATGTTCTGGCTGGTTTGATCTTCCATCCAGATCACTAAAACTTTCTCCATAGCACCTATAAGGCTGTTTCACTTTGTTATTATTGTGTGTTCACTGGAGTAGCACTTTTAAATTCCTCCAAGAATATTTCCTTTGCATTCAGAACTTGGCTAACTGTGGTGCAAGAGGCCTAGCTTTCAACCTGCCATGGTTTTTGTCATGCCTTGCTCACTAAGCTTAAACATTTCTAACTTTTGATTTAAGATGAGACATGTATGGCTCTTCCTTCACTTGAACGGCCATTGTAGGGCTATTAACTGGCCTAATTTCAATATAATTGTGTCTCTGAAAATAAGATGGCCCAAAGAAAGGGAGAGAGACAGGACACAGCTAGTCAATGGAGCAGTCAGAACACACACAACACTGATTAATTAAATTTGCCATCTTATATGTGTGAAGTTTGTTGCGCCCCAAAATAATTATAATAGTAACATGAAAGATCACTGATCACAGATCACTATAACAGATATAATTGTTATGAAAATATCTGAAACACTGAGGAATTCCCAATATCTGACACATAGACACAAAGTGGGCACATACTGGTGGAAAAATAGCACTAATCGAATTTTGAGATGCAGGCCGAGCATGGTGGCTCACATTTGTAATCCCAGCACTTTGGGAAGCGGAGATGGGTGGAGCACCTGAGGTCAGGAGTTCAAGACCAGTCTGGTCACCACGGCAAAATCCTATCTCTACTAAAAATACAAAAATAAGGCGAGTGTGGTGGGGCACGCCTGTAATCTTCAGCTACTTGAGAAATTCCTTGAACCCAGGAGGCAGAGGTTGCAGTGAGCCGAGATCATGCCATTGCGCTCAGGCTGGGCAACAAGAAAAAGACAAGATTTAAAAAAATAAGAATTGCAAGATGCAGGATTGTCACACACCTTCAATTTATAAAAAATGTGTTTTCTGTGAAGTGCATAAAGGTGAAATGCAATAAAACAAGACATGCTTATATCGCTCCTGGAGTTCAGTCTGGTCTTGAACTCCTGACCTCAGATGATCCACCCATCTGGGCCTGCCTCCTGCTACTTTCCTGCCTCCCTCCCAAGTAGCTGGGATTACAGGTGCACACCACCACACTCAGCTAATCTTGTGTATTTTTAGTAGAGATGGGGTTTCACTATGTTGGCCAGACTGTTCTCAAACTCCTGACCTCATGATCTGCGCACCTTGGCTTCCCAAAGTTCTGGGATTATAGGCGTGAGCCACCGTGCCCAGCCAGAACAAAGTATTTCAATGGCTTGTTGGAGTCAACAGATGAGATAATCCAAGGCCAGTGGTTCCTGACTAAGGGGCTCTGCTGTCCAAGGCCCTACATGTTGCCCCAAAGGCTCAGATGATCAATATATCTGCACATCTATAGCCCTCTGTGTGACTAGGTACACAGAGGGTAGCACTGTCTAAAAGAATTAAAAGTCTATGGGATGGCAGTTTGGAAGTGTCTTAAGCAGATAATCTTTCTTAGCTTTGAACCTTTCTGCTTCTTTAAATCACATTATCACCAAAGTCATCAGTTATATGTACAGAAAGAGGGATATTAGGTGCATTGGTACTTTTTTTCCTTTTGCTTTTACCTCATTCTATGTCTCATCCCAACAGACCCATTCTTTAATTCATTTCCTTAATATTTATGTTGCTGGTCTCCCAAACTTATTGTTTTGCGCTTTTTTTTTTCTTTTATACCTGAATGTTTTGGGATGGATGTCATTGTCAAAATGCAAGCCATTCAAAAAAGTGAAAGGGAAAAGTAAAACACCCCAAATTTAAGTACCTGGAAGAGTGACTACTCTTAACATTGTAGCGAAATCCTTCCAGATTTTTCTCAATGCCAATAGTATATTTGCATTCAATTTTTTATTTATGAGATTATCTTTACCCATCTTTGCTACTAAGTGATCTATTGTAGTTGGACATTCATCTTCACTTTTAATGACCAAATAGAATGACTTTGTATATGTTATGTTGATGATTTATTTTCCCTGGTTCAAAACAATATTTCAGATAACCACTTTGATGCATTTTTTAACTCTTTTGCAGTTAGTAGTGAAATTACAGATACAAAAGGCATGGCCCATTTATGTTTCAATAGATGTTGATTGAGCCTGCTGCCAAGGATGCATGGCACACCCTCTTGCAGTTTTCTCTATTTTCCTAGCATCATACTCCTGCCTGACACCCACAGCTGCCAAGAACTATCTAGTCCTATGCTTCAGTTGTAGTGTTACTGTTTCAGGGAAGCCTTTCTTACCTTGCTCAGAAATTGACTGTTTTATTCTTGTGTTTTCTAACAGACCCTTCTACTCACCTCTATTGTGGCTTTTATTACATGCACACAACATATTCTGCATTTCTGTCTCATCCACGGCTGTTCGTCCCTAAAGCCCAGAGCTCATAGGAGGCCATATACAGAACATGGTGATATCTTGAGCTCTGGTTTCACTTTTCTGCACTCAAATATTTGCTCTGTCACTTAATAGCTGTGTACTGTTGGGCAAGCTATTTACTCTCCTCAACTTTTTATTTCCTCATCTGTAAAATAGAGACAGATATAGTGCCTACTTCATAGGATGGGTGTGAGAATTTCAGTGAGATAATGTACAAAGTCGTTAGACTCCGTGACAAAAATGGAGAAGTAAACAAGTTTCATTGAGTGTTCACTTAGTGCCAAGCACTATGTTGATACATAACGGATGCCCACTGTATTTTAGATGAATGAAGAGCTCCAAAATCCTAATTATTTGGACCTATGGTTTTTCAATGAGCATACTCAAGTTATAAACCACGCAATTTGTGTATGGCGATGTTTTTACCAAGGCTGAGTGTATGTATACATACACACAGGGCATTTATTTTTCCCTCTTTTCCCTATTGCCTTTCTGCTACATCTATGGTCATTGAGGGTTGGCACTAGCCCCCTGCTTATTCATTCTTTTATTCATACACCTCTCCTGTAGTATTTTGTTCTTAATATTGGGCCTGTTCCAGAACAAGGAGGGAAATAATTGTTCATTGGAAAGAAGGAAGAGAGAACAAGAGCTCAAATCAATGAAGTTGTTTAGCTTGACTGTTAAGTTCCCAAGAAGGACAACTATAGCAGCAAGGTCCTTTTAATTTTCTCGTTCTGAGCACTTGATTTCAAAGCAGCATGATGCTCAGTCTCTCTGGTTGAGTTAACCATAATAAAAACTAACAGTTATCTCCTATGGATATTATTTCTTGAGTGAAGCCATGCTTTTCTTACCTATTTCCCCACTAAGACTTGTACATCTGGCAGCCTCTTTCTGCACTGTCTGCTACTGTACCTTGTGGTAACTCAGAGCCTTGACCCTACTGGGAACTTCTAGTCTACTTCAAGGTCCTCCATTGAGTTTTCTCCACCTGTCCCTAACACCCACCCAAATTTCTGCCTCCTTTCTAAAATGTAAAGCACTTGACAGGTTTTTTTTCCTTGTATTTTGAGTTTTTACATGTGGGTCACATCTCCCCACTGGATGTGAGCTTCTTGAGACAAGAGAGAAACACCACATCTTACATTTAATCTTTCTACATGATTAGCAAAGTTACTAGAATATGACAAGTGTTCCCCCAAAGATGTAAGCTATTTTATATAGGTATTTCCTACCATAATAACACAAGCTAATGCTTTTGGAGTGCTTTTTATGTAAACAATGCTGGTGCAGACTTTACATATGTGTCTTTTCTATTCTTCTCAGTTGCTATTATTATTCTCACATTCTTTTTATTGCAGAGAAAAACCCAGGCACAGAGAGGTTAAGTTATTTGCCTAATGTCACACAACTGTTAGCTGGTAAAGACAGTGTTTGAGTCAAGTCAGTATGACTCCAGAGACCGAGTTTTAGCAGAAATAGAATGTTGCTGCCCAGAGGGGATGTGTTTCTGGGGAAAGTGCATGAAGGTTAAACAAGATAAGTGCATCAAAAAATAAAAAATTACTCTCCTTCAGAGAGCTTAATGCAGAGGAACTACTCCAGCTTAAAGGGCAAACAATCCAAGAAGTCTTCTTCTAAAAGGACAGTGCCTTGCTTGGGATCTCATATTTGTCTTGTTTGGCTTCTAGAATCCGTATCACCTAGGAGTTAGTGTGCCCATCAATAACCCCTAAATACAGATGCTTTTTAAAATGTCAGTACAAATCACAGCTGTTAGCTTTATGGAGAGTACAAAAGAATCACTGCACTTAACTCTATATAGAAATAAAAAGTAACAAAATTTATTTCTACTCTTCTCTTTATTGAGTAATGAATAGAATGATGAAATTATACCTGCAGGCATCCAAAAGGCCACCACCACATCGAAACTGATCTTGAGACCTACTGCTTTCACCTGTACACAGCTTAAATCCATAGTCATAATCCAAATTTTATTTTAGAAAAAAGGTGAGAAGACAGGGAAATAACACGGCTGCTGATTTTGGGAAACATGGTATTATTCATTGTTATTTGGGAGGATTTAATTCCAAATTGTAGCATTTTCAAGGTATTTTACAAGTGGGTGGCTGGCGGACTCCCCCAAGGGCTCTACACCTGTGACATAAGACACTGTAGCAGATGTGCTAGAAATTAACCAGGCCAGACTCAGGACCCACTCTACCAACACATATGTATTCAGTGCCATGTTACAGCTAGAACAGGGCTGAGCACTGCGTTAATTAACAAACTCTGTGTGAGCCAAGTACTAGAATGTTGTCCCACGTGCTTTGCACTATTAAACCAAGAAGGCATTTAGGATTTATTGAGTGCTAGATATCATGCCAGGCAATTGGGTGAGTGTTTTTAATCTCTGTTTTGCTAATGAGGGATTGAGACTTTGTATCCTTTATGGTTTGGTCAAGAAAACTAAAGACTCTCCAAGTAGTCCAAGTAAAACTGTTTGTGTACAGGAACTAGAGGCTTGCACAATTGTTGTTGCAGACTTTCTCCCTTCTATACAGAAGACAATGTAAGAGGTACTGGTAGTGATTCCAAATTGACAACAGAACATCAGATATGTGCTGAAAAATGTGGTGAAGCTTGCCTAACAGCATTCAAGTCATTAGTAGCAGGAGTGTCAGTAATGGAACCCACAAGGGTCTCACTCTAATGTGTGTTCCACTGAATGATTGAAGTATATTACAAGAAATATAAGAAATATTATATTACAAATATAACACAAGAACATTAGCCTAGGTAGCCATGAAAATCTTTGAAGAATAGGTATAATCTGAATTGGTTGGTAGTGTTCTTTCTCTCTCTGTCTCTTTCTTTCTTTTTTTTTTCTTTCTTTCTTTCTTTCTTTCTTTCTTTCTTTCTTTCTTTTCCTTCCTTCCTTCCTTCCTTCCTTCCTTCCTTCCTTCCTTCCTTCCTTCCTTCCTTCCTTCCTTTCTTCCTTTCTTTCTTTCTTTCTTTCTTTCTTTCTTTCTTTCTTTCTTTCTTTCTTTCTTTCTTTCTTCTTTCTTTCTTTCTTTCTTTCTTTCTTTCTCTCTCTC
>NW_022436953.1:9127405-9222625 GCF_009761245.1 Sapajus apella | reverse complement strand
TGAAAAATCACTGCTCCTGAATAAGTAGCCAGTTGTGCTGTGTGATATATGTGATGTGGTTCATTGATAAAATAATTTTCCAAAGTACATGTGAACATCTTAACTGGTTTTTTACTTATTATCTATCAAATCAATTCTAACTTATTGATAACATTAAATATAATCAATGTTTAGTGTTGTATATAATTGTGATTCCCACATACCTGACACTGTTCTGTCATTATTTTGGGGAGTGAACATTGAAGTGTATAATAGAGACTGGAGGTGGCTTACTAGTCCACAATCTACAGACACATTCAGTAGGTTCCAAAATCAATTCTGAACTACTAAACTTTTAAAGCAACTTATTGCAAAGTCATCCTAGCTTTTCAGGGCAGAACCACATAATAGGCAGTAGATCATATTAACTTGCAGTTTTATTGAAACAACTCTAAAATGCTATAGAAATTGGTAAAAGAATGAATAGAAAGTGCGTAGAAGGACATCATGGTATGTGATTTTGTGTTAGCTTCTATCCTAGCACTTTTTTGTGTCTCTACCACTATGTTCACTTTCCTTCCTTCCCTTCCCCTCCCTTCCCTTTCCCTTTCCCTTTCCCTTTCCCTTTCCCTTTCCCTTTCCCTTTCCCTTTCCTTTCCCTTTCCTTTCCTTTCCTTTCCTTTCCAGGATTTTGCTCTATTGCCTATTGCCAAGGCTGGAGTACAGTGAACAATCATAGCTCACTATAACCTCCAACTCCTAGTCTCAAGTGATTCTCCTGCTTCAGTCTCCTGAATAGCTAGGGCTATAGGTGCATACACCTAGCTAATTTTTTTTTTTTTTTGGTAGTGACAGGGTCTCATTATGTCACCAGGCTGGTCTTGAACTCCTGGGGCTCAAGCAATTCTCCCACTTTGGCCTCTCAAAGCATCGAGATTACAGGTGTGAGTCACCTTGCCTGGCCTCAGTAGGGTTCTAAAGGGTAGATGGGAGCACTGTGAATATGCCAAAGGCTTGAAATGGCCTGAGCAATCAGAGAGAAAAGAGTGTTGGTGCATAGCAAATCAGCCTGAAGACTGTAAATCTGAAGTGCATTTTTGTCACTTCTTGTCTCTGTCTCCAGTTCCCCGCCTACCCTGGGCAGCTAACGAATAATTGTTGAAAATAATGACAATGACCTGTAATCAGCCATGTTTAGAAACATCTGGATCCCTTCAGGCAGTGGCAGTGGACTGAAAGGGCGCATGTTATGCTCCTGCCTTCTGTTATCCCTGGCTGAAAAACAAGGTGAGCTGGGGAAAAGGCCAGGACCAGCATAAGTTAATGATTTGCTTCTAATCTCAAAAAATTATTACTGTGAGACTGGGGTGTTTTGCTTTTTTCAAACTGGGTTGTTTTTTTTTTTAATCCTATGTCTACATCAATATGACAGGATAGAAGAGTAAAGAAACAAAATGATAAGCAAACCAGATATTTAGGTGTAAATATGAAACTCACACTTGTTCTGCATTCAAGAGATACAGGATTTGACAATCATTACTTTGAAAACAGCTTTAGCTTGCTGCAGATTTCTTCTCTGCCCACTTCCAGCGACAGAGCCATCATGAAGAAGAATGTTCGAAGACATCACATCTATAACCTTTGCCAAAGGCACACACAATCTTTGGAAGGAAGACTTTTATTTTCCCTGTCACCTTCAATGCTGGATATACCAGCTGAAAGCTGAATTCCAAATATAAGGTCACTGTACGGCGGCTTCCTAAAGACACAGAGCTTGAAAAGAAATCTTTTCTGAATGTCACTCTCATTTCAGCTCACATTTTCCTGATATAGCACAGATGTACTAATTGGTCTTGCTGTCGACAGAAATAAGCAAAACAAAACATTATTTGCCAACATCCCCCATAGAGGCATTCATGCCCATAATAAGCACAAGTCTCAGTTCAGGGTAATTAATTAAGACACACACAGGAAATGTCTAATGCACAATTTCCTTGTTCACATATTGTATGA
This sequence comes from Sapajus apella, assembly GCF_009761245.1. NCBI lineage: Eukaryota > Metazoa > Chordata > Mammalia > Primates > Cebidae > Sapajus > Sapajus apella. The sequence continues at coordinate 9,220,633 of NW_022436953.1, read as the reverse complement.
ATGTGCATGTTCGTTCTTTAGAAAAGAATCCTGTGCATTTTGTCTCACTTGAGTCTTTGAAAGAGCCACTTAGAGATCAAAGCATGGGAATGAGATGGTGAGAGTTTACATTTTTCTCCACACATTGAGAACTCTGCATTTTATTCTTGTAGAATCTACATTTCACAACACCCCCCAAAATAATGCCTCCTCTCCTCTTGCAGTAATCATAAGAAGACCTGGTGTCTTAAACTGATGACCTACTGACCACATCTATTTGGCACATAGGTCTTATTTTTTATTAGAAGAATTTTAAGCAAACGTAGCAAATTGGCTTCTTGCAACTGAAAATTTCACCAAAAATCAGATGATTTGCAATAATAGTAGGCCTCTATCGTTACACAGAAACTGGCTGAAGTTAAGTAGCTTCCACTTCTTTTTAGTGAAGTAGACTCTTCAACGCAGCATGTCTTAGCCCTGTTCCCCTTACTGTGCCACTCACACTGTGGCTCACGGAGCCACAGGTCAGCAACCCCTGGAAGTTTATTAGAAATGCAAAGTCACTGACCCCACTCCAAACAATTCAATCAGAATATCCAGGGAAAAGGCCCAGCAATATGAGTTTTAATAAGATTCTAGGTGATTTATATGAATATTAAGAGTTTGACAAATCCTGCTCTACTAATTCACTTACCTGCCCAACTTTGGTTAGCATTTAGATTTATACCACTAGCCTGGGCCGAGCAAACACTGTTATTTCCCTAGGTTTCCATTACCTCAGGAATCTCACGAGAAGAGCAAAACCAAAACCACTGGTTTTTATCCACATTAAGTTCATTATAATTGATGCAATTTTCTTTTCCCCTGACTGGATTATATTGCAAGCACCCAGGTGCCTTGCGACCTCTCAGAAAATGTGGACTTAGTGATAGTGGGTGAGTAAAAGCCGTTGGCACCTTTGGTTATTAGTCAGTGAGGTATCCCCAATTTGTTTTGCTGTGGAGGATCACTGAAAACTGCCAGATTTATTTTTTTGTTTTCTGGAGCTCAGTTATTTTGCCGCTCAGATTTTATCTCCTCCCCAAGGGCAGCAAACGAGTTTCAGGCTAAAGCAAAAAAGAAGGCAAGGTAGAGTGGTCTTTTCTTTTCCCCAACCATGTTTAATCACACAAGGTCCTCTGGCTAGAGCCATGTGCCTACACTAGAGTATAAAATTAGACCTCTCCCAGCAGCGGCAGAAACTTAGCATCCTTCAATCACCATTCAAAGCTAGATCTTCTCTGCCCTAAAAAAGCAGTTTTAAATGGCAGCCCCACTGAGTAACATCATAGCTGATAATAGCTCTGTTAGATGCTATGTAAAGCATCTTGGCTAAACTCTTCATTACCATTTGAAAACATCAGATGCTTTAGAATTGCTTCAGGTCTTTAAAAATCCCATCTTCTACTCCTGGCAGGACTAAGAGATTCAGTAAGCTGGAGTCATGGCTCAGCCCAGAGATTCAAAATCACTATGCCATGTAATGGTATTTCACATCTCTCTTTAGGTCAGCCAAAGCTGAATAGACTAATTGTTCACGCTCAATTTATTTGTGCTCTCGGTTGCATTCATGTGGTCAGGGTGGACAGTCTAAAGGGGGAGCAGAGTGTAAAAATCATTCAAATTAGCAACTGATAGTTACAGTAATTGAGGAACCAGCCTCGAGGTTAAGGTATTGATTGATTTTGATAATACTATATAGGCTGTGAAATTTTCTGATGGTTAAACTACCACTGAGATCTACTGAGGTAATAATACACACTTAATAATATTTCAGACAACACCACAGATTTGAAAATGTATTTCAAAATATGCACTTTTCAGCTCCACCATAAATTAGCATACAGGGATTCTGTGGATGCTGGCATCGGCTCAGAATTTCAAAATTTCAGAAAACATCCCTGGCTTCAGCAGAGTTGGGGATGTTTTCCTATCAATAACTTCAAAATGAAAAAAAAAAAATCTGTCTCCTTGTCTCTTTGCACCAAAATGGAACTTAAAATGGCTCTTCTCAGGATCCAGGCCAGAACTGCCACGATCATCTCTGAGCTCGACAGAAAAAGAAACACAGGAAAACCACAGGGTGCCTCGAGGTACTCAGCACTGGAAATTGGCTTCACTCATAAAGAGAAGGTGTCACCTACAGCAGCTACTGGTATTTGTCCCTAAATGAGTGAGGATATTCGCCTCCTGGGACCGCTGTGGAGGGGTGCCGCAAAGGACTCAGTCTTGGAGGAAAAGCAACCGAGAATATATTCTTTGCGGCTCCGCCTTGAAATGTTTGTCAGCATAACTGAGAGAGTCCATCTTAGAGCACAAGGACTTAAGAGAGCAAATGAAAATGCTTTTGTGTTGCGTGAAGTCCAAACGGTTCACTCCAGCATTCAAGGCCTCCCAGTTCCCCTCTCTCCCTCTAACTTTGTCTCCGAGGGCTCTGCTGCAGGGGCCACATGCCCCACCCTTCCCCTAGGGACAAACTGTGCCTGTCTTTGCCTGTCTGACTACAGAGCTTACTCACAGACTTAGCCCCTACCTGGAGAACATCATGGTTTCTCTCTGGACCTGAACCTTTTTTTCCTTTTTTTTTTTTTTTTTTTTTTTTTTTTTGACGGAGTTTCACTCTTGTTACCCAGGCTGGAGTGCAATGGCACAATTTCTGCTCACTGCAACCTCCGTCCCTGGGTTCAGGCGATTCTCCTGCCTCGGACTTCCGAGTAGCTGGGATTACAGGCATGTGCCACCGCGCCTGGCTACTTTTGTATTTTTAGTAGAGACAGGGTTTCTCCATGTTGGTCAGGCTGGTCTCAAACTCCTGAACTCAAGTGATCCGCCCGCCTGGCCTCCCAAAGTGCTGGATTACAGGCATGAGCCACTGCGCCCAGTCCTCCTTTCTTTTTAAGACTAGCTCTGTCCCACGTTACTTCTCCAGAAATCTTTTCCTACAGCCCCAGGTCTCCCTCCTTCCCTTCTTCCCTCTGCGGAGCTGGATCACACGGGCGTCGGGTAGGACCCACGCAGTCAGTCGCCTTGCTGTCCTTTGCAGGATACACACTCAGTGAGCACTTGATATGGAGGAAATATACCTTTTGCTTCTATTCTTTGTTCTTGTGGTTTATGTTGCAGGTGGAAGACTTCTGCATATCATACACTGGCTTGGCACTTTCACTCACCATTTTGAAGGCAGCAACATTTCTTTACCTAATATTACTAAAAACTAAGAATGTGGGGAGTGGAGTAGGAGGCAGGTGGTATGTGTATGCAGTTCTCCTGGGACTTAGCAATATGTATGCGGTGGAGGGTGGGAAGAGCTCCACTGTCTGAGTCGGTGCAAACTTAATAAATCAGTGAACTGAAAATAAATCAGGGAGTGCTTGGAGAACTACACCAAACATTCATCCTTCTGAATATGATCTAAGCCAGGCCAACGAGGGTAAGGGAGCTTATTCACAAAAGCAGGCTTAAAATCTTCATGCTTTGAGTAAATTTCAGCATTGCTTATTTATTAATTCAACAAATATTTATTGGACATTTATTCTATGAAAGGAGCTGTTCTGAGTGCAGGAGTTGGGGCAATTCAGAAGGCAGACACTTTTCCTGTCCTCATGTACCATGCATACCAGTAGCAAGAATACTCCATATGGGTGGCAGAGGGATTCGGTTTCTTCTCTGTCTCTAGGATTTAGGTTTTGAGATGGGTTTTGCAGGATGCATAGGAGTCTTTGAGGAGAGAACAGCATGCACAAAAGCATAAAAATTTAAAACCATGTGGCTTAATTAGGAAAATGCAAACAGAGGTTCAAAGAGTAGAAGCTGGAGTGGCCAGGACCCTTTTCATAGAGAGCCTCAAATTCACACTAAGCCAGAGCACTTAGAATAACAATAATAATATGAGAATAGATTTGTTGTAGCCTTTTCTTCTCCTCTGAATTAAAGCACAAAATAAATTTAAAAATAATCTTCTTCTTCTTCAATGTCCACTCTGGCTTCAGAAGTAGCAGATAGTAGATTGCATATATTGAAAAAACACAGACAACTTATAGTTCCTCTTTCCTCTGGATCATTCTCCAGGCCTCCTTGGGGGTCCTGTACATAGTAATACGGTTTTTGCCAAATTATCTAAAAGTAGACACAGCTGATGCATAGAAAGAAAAAGGAATAATCAAATGCCCCAGCAGCTCGCACCCACTTTACTGTGATAAGGAGCCTTCCTATTGGAGAGACCTTAGCTGGAGAAGTGGCTCCCACATTTCCTCTGATCACCATCAGTACATCTTTATGTTCTTCATAAAATACATCCTTTATCTCATTAAATTCATGTGTTCAATGGTTATTAAAATGGTGCAACATTCCAATATCTTTGTGGTAGTGTGCTGGGTAAATATTTTATTATCTGACGAGTCCTTGAGTTTTATTTGCCAACATTAAAAGTAGGGCAGAATGACTGGAGATACGAATAGAGATATTTGCCAACACAAGGAGGTGATACACAGATGTTAATGAAAGCTCTGGGGGTAGTTTTCTGGGCTGTTGAATGTAATTTCTCACATCCCCAGAAGGCTATAACAGGGAAACACCCTGAAAATAATTCTCTAATGTCTGTGCATATGCAGCAGAGGACCATTGGGAAGTTAATGTGCTATGCAAGGCAGATAATCATTCATTCATTCATTTGGATGGTGTAAGGCATAGAACTAAACACTGGATCTTTTGTGCCTCTCTGTCTGCCCATTTGGTTTCCTTACCCCAAATCCCCATTTCTGCCAAGTTAGCTTCCCTTCGAAGGTCAAGGCTAAAGCTCTTATTTTACTTCCTCTTACCACCTTCCCAAACCTCCCAGACTGACTCATCTCTACTCATAGAGAACCACAGACACACTTCTGTTAGAATAATTTGCACATTTATTAACTCTTTGTTTATTTCCTTGTGTAGTTCACTGAATTATGGTTGCTTAAAAGCAGAGAGCATGCTTTATTCTTCATTGTATTGACTCCAAAACCCCTCTCCAATGAACCCTGTATTTAGAAAAGACATCACCCTGTGTTAATCTACCTTCTCATTATTCCTGGTACCAAATACCTGTTTATTGAATGAAAAATGAGTCAGTGAGGCAGAAGACCTTGGCTGACTCTACAAAAGTTACCTGACCTTTTCTGTACTTTTTGTAAGCTTTATGGGCTAGAAGTCATTTATGTATTCAATCATTTTATAAGCATTTAATATGTCCTTAATATGAGCAGGACACTGGGAAGATGCAAGCATCTATTCTCAAACTCCCTGGAATCCTGGAGGGAGCTAGTAGGAGCTATTGCCAAACAAATATAAATGTATGTTGTTCAAACTGTAGCTAGAAAATTTTGAGAAAATACAAAATAAGATAATGATCAAGACACTATAATTTTGCTTCTAACTTCTTAGTACTACCCCTGACTCTAGAAAATGGCTAGTTGTTCTTTGCAGGCACAAGGCACAGAATATATAATGTATAGCTGTTGACTTTTGTCAATTCCCAAATCCAAATTCTGACACCAAGATGGTAATTTTTGTATGGAGGAGAACCTATCCCAGCAAAATCTCAATTGTTCACCTTACGCTAAAGATAAGACTCCAACCAATGATCTGATCCTAATCAGTAGTCAGATCTATACCTCTGAGACTCATGCATCTGTTTGTATGTTTACCTAGGATACTTCTTTAAAATAAACCATATTGTCTCCACCCAGTGCCCATTAGATGGGTTCAGTCTTCTTGAGGAAACTTCCTGGGCCTGAGAAGGGAAGTCTCTTATAATAAAGATTGCAGCTCTAGTCTCCAAAAAGAGCCTTGTATACTATGGCAATCCTCTTCATTCCTAGATACTGTTCATTACACATGCCACATGGTCTCTAGAAATAATTTGGCACAAACACCATGGCTATTATCTGAAAAGGAAAAGAGAACACAGTAATTGATAACCCAACCCTAAGAAAATTAATTATCCGCCTTTCTGATTCTCACTTACAGCAAAGTACACAGTAACACTGCTGTCTATTCCCAGCCCCAACCTACTCCAGCAACTCCCTACTGAATGAGCAATTAGAAGAACTATATATTGCATGCCAAGCAAACTCTGCCGTGATAAAAGAACTTGTTTCATGTTATCTTTTCTTTTGTATGCCAAAGATTAGAAAATACAAATTCGAGTGACTGAATTATCTACAATACAAATTGCTGATAATTTTTTAATGTGCCCTCAACTACATGCAAGAAGGAGAAGAGTAAAGAAGCTAGAAATGTGTGCCTTATCACAAAAACCCATCTGTATGTTTCATGCGAGAAAAATAAGATGACATGATTTTGAAACTAGTCTGATGAGTCTATTTCCAAAGCCCTAAACTTAACTTGGGGTTTGGAAATAGAGAAAATGCCAAATCATCTCTAACAAAGGTCAACCGAAAGAGCAAGTGTGCTGACGGGCCTGCCTCCTGGCTTTCTCAAAGGGGAGCCTTCATCATTGTGATCTGGCTTGGATTCTTGGAGGAAAAAATAGAAGAAGAAGAATACTGGATCAAAGCAATTGGGTGCTCTGTGACAGGAATGTGGTTCCAGACAGAAATACGTAACCATCTCTGCTACTTTGTTTTTCTTTTGCATGTGTTGAGACAGAAGTGCCTAGAAGACCAGTTTCTGGAACAGTCTGAACAAGTATAAAAGGGATGTCCGGCGCCGGGCATGGTGGCTCACGCCTGTAATCCCAGCACTCTGGGAGGCCCAGGCGGGCGGATCATGAGGTCAAGAGATCGAGACCATCCTGGCCAACATGGTGAAACCCCGTCTCTACTTTAAAAAAAAAAAAAAATTAGCTGGACGTGGTGGCGTGCGCCTGTAGTCCCAGCTACCAGGGAGGCTGAAGCAGAAGAATTGCTTGAATCCGGGAGGCGGAGATTGCAGTGAGCCGAGATCGTGCCACTGCCCTCCAGCCTGATGCCTGGCTACAGAGTGAGACTCTGTCTCAAAAAAAAAAAAAAAAAAAAGAAAAAGAAAAAAGAAAAGGATGTCCATCCTTTCATTTTCCTCATAGTCTCTTCAGTTGGGAAAGTCCTGATCTTCCAAAGCATGCATAGCATCCCCACCTGCTCCCTGCCACCTAGAAGCCCAAAGGTGATTTTGACATGTCACATGTAGGTTGGCTCTGTCCTCACTCCTCACCATCTCATAAGATCTTCAGCTCTCTTTTGCTATATTTGTCATTTTCTTATTTATTCCCTATCCCTCCATCTAATTCCCTTATTCCTCCACATGACTTCTCAACTAGTTTTTTGCTCCTATCAAACCACCTTAGCAATAGCCCTCCAAATGATATGTTAAAGTTTTAGTTGAAATATAATAATAATAATCTTCAAATTATAAGGACCTTCTTTTTCTGCTATTATTACTTAAAGTCATGCCTAATATTCCAAATATTAAGCACTGTGCATTTCTTGCAAAAGGTAATGCAAGAGCAATTGCAATCTTTTGGTGCATGAAGGTGAGAGAATGAATAAATGGTTTGGCACAATTTAATTTTGACTGAAGAGTAACGAGAAGAACCACTAAATTCATCTCTAGAAAACAAATGATTATCATGTAGGATGAATAATTAATATCAGGAGACAGATATAACACCTTATTTATTACTTAATTTAGTCCTTTCATATTTTACAAATGAGCAAATTTCAGAGACAGATCCAATAATTTGCCCAAGAGCACATTTGTAGCAAATGGCTGAACCAGGATTCAAATTATTTGTCTGTGTTGTTGATAGGTGTCTATATAATATGAACTGAGTAGGAAAGGAGGAAGGGTAAGAAAGGGGGGATCAAAAGGAATTCATGCCCCATCTATATACATTCCCGACAAACTCTCCAAAAAGACTTAAAATTCCAGAATAAAATTTTCAATTCCTTTGCTTAAAATATTGTTCATTAAACAGCATATACAAGTGATGTTTGAAAGATTAACTTTCAGCTCTCTGTCATTGTCACATTCATGACAGTTACCTTTGGAAGTTGACTTTGATAGTCAAAAGAACCGGTGTGCCACAGAGAGCTACTACCCTGCATAAAGAGCCTCAGGCCTAGGGGTGAGGTGAGACCTGCTTTGGAACTTTGGCCTTGGCACTGTGTAGTGTATGTCTTTCCTAGATATTCCCAAGGAAGTGTCCATAACTTAAAAAAATCTAATTTGAAAAAGAATTGGAGAAGAATAATGATTGAAACACCTCTGCCCTGATTCAGTATATAATTTAACACTAATTCCTCACTCCTAAAGAGATGTTTATGCCATCTGTTTAATGTTGCCTACACAGCCAACTTCATAATAGTTTATTCTTGGTCTCTTTGTATATACTGCATTTCTTAAGGGTTATTAACAAAAAGGCTTTTTGCTTTCAGATATGGCTTCTGGTTTGTAGGTTCGTAACAATTCAAGAGCAAACAGATTGATGCTGTAGAGTTTAAAGAGCTGCCCATCCTAGAACCAAGCAAGGACCACCCAAAGGTCATAGAGCAGGTCTACAGACTTTAACTAGCTGTGGCTTGGAAATAAAAAGAAAAAAAAAAAAAAGAGAGGGAGTGAGGAAAGAAAAAAGGGAAGAAAGGAGAGAATGGAGAAAAAAGGGAGGCAGGGATGAAAGGAAAAGTTTATCTTAAAACTCTCTTTTGTTTTATACAATGTCTTTTCCAACCTGTTTCCAGAGACTTCAAATATTACTATCTACATAGCTCATATAGTTGAGCTGAAAGCTACCTCAAGCTCCATGTTTTTTTGTTTTTTTTGTTTTTTTTTTTTTGAGACAAAGTCTCCCTGTTGTCACCCAGCCTGGAGTGCAGTGGCACAATCTCGGCTCACTGCAACCTCTGTCTCTTGGGTTCAAGCGATCTCCTACCTCTGCCTCCTGAATTGCTGGGATTACAGGTGCCTGCCTGGCTAATTTTTGTATTTTTAGTAGAGACAGGGTTTCACCATGTTGGCCAGGCTGATCTCAAACTCCTGACCTGGGGCAATCCGCCTGCCTCAGCCTCCTGAAGTGCTGGAATTACAGGTGTGATCCACTGCACCCAGACAAGCTCCATGTTTTTATTGGGAGCTTCTATTTTCTTGTGTACTGTCATCAACTTAATGACACAAACAAAATTTATTCCCCAACACCAAAGCGTGGGTTTTGTCTTTGTTCGACCTCTAATACCCCAAACTTATTTCCAACTTGGCGACTGCCTGCAAAGAAACAGAGAAGAGTTAAACATAATGAATGATCAATAAATGTCAACTGATGGTGATGATTGACAATGATGATTGAGACCATTTTTGCTAAGGAGTATTTAAAAGACATAATTCACATCATGTGACCGTTCTAATTTCCATGTCTGCATGTACCTTTTTGGTCTACTTAATTTTGAAGTCATTGCATAAGTGTGCTTTTGGATACGTACACATAGTCTACAATTTTGAAATTTTCAGTTTAGTATGATCCAAGGAACGTAAAATTTATCATTTAAAAAAATTTCCTTTTGTCATTTCTACCCTACAACCCCCAAGAGAGAAGTAAATACCTTCTTTAAAGGTAATATTCCCCAACTCACTCATAACTCTGGGAAGAATCTCACTCTTCACTGGGAAGAATTCAAATATGCACCTGGCTCCCTTCACTATTTTGCCCTATCCTTTGTGCTCATTCTTACTGAAATCTGTCTTGTCAGCTCAGGAATGGGAATATCCAGGGAAGGAAAGCATTTTTCTGTTCTGGGAAGCCCAGATTTTGGGGCAGGGCCAAACATGTGCCTGGTGAATTTGCTTGAAAATCATCACTGTCTTCTACCCTCATCACTGCATAGCGCAAAACTTGATTAAAGTGGTATCTGAGAACCATTAAAAAAAAAAAAATTCTTCCCAGGCCCTCCTTCCACTGCAACCCAAAGGCCTCCTGGAAGAGCAGTGCTCTCATTCTTGGGAAATTCATACCTATGAGAATCATAGACAGAATTGAGAATCATAGACAGAATTTTACTTCTCCCTCCTAGGAGAGTTGGCAGAAACCACTTTCCTGTAATGAGTCAAAGCCTCAGAGAAGAACAGCTTTCTCAGTACTTAGTGTGGGTCAGCTTGTGTTGACTTAAGGGTCTGGGAGTATGCTTGGGGAACTTCATGTCCTTCTTTTAAGAAAAAAGTGTTATTTGGGGGTATGAAGTAGTTCAGAAGACAAATTATAAAAGTCATCTAACCTATGTGTTACATTTTTGTTTGTTGTTTTTAATTTAAGCATATGCAAAAGTCACGTAGGGAAACATACCAAACAAGGTATCTCACATCTTTCTCTGTATCTACAGATCTTATTATGATATACATGACAGACACCTAATACATTATGTCCAGTAATCAATTTAAGAGATGCTATCCCTAAGGAGTCTCATGAACTAGTGTCATCAGATATTCAAGAGGGAAAGAAAGGTAAATAAAGGTATCTTCATGATGAACATGGACTTTGAACCCACAGCCAAATCTTCAGAGTGGGTGAAAATGGAGTTTATTGAAAAACAGAGTTCATACACTTTAGAAGCTTGGATCCATGTAGCATCCTAGAAATCAGAACAGTGGTGAGATTTTAAGTTAATTATGGCATGATCAAGAGTACTCAAAGGTTTACAAAGACCATCTGCTTAAGGTACATATAATAAATCTGGGAAAATCCCCCCAGTAGAGGGGGCTGTAGGCTTAAGAGTTGTGCCTGTCACAATATTCAAATAGGGCAAATCTTAAGATTCCATTTATCTGTATATTCCTAGGAGATTCTTGCTGTAGCAAGATACATATCAAATATATCTATTCTACATCAAATACACACATATCTATCCATTTATCTACTCAATACTTTTATCATCATCATCACAATATAAAAATTAGACTTCTGAACTGGGGCTTGGGTGTGGAGAGCAAACAAAGAGAAGGCTGTATTTAACTCCAGGAATTAATAAGGGGGAAAAGTAAGGAATTGGAAAGAAATATTTTATATGGTTTTCCAAAAACTTGAAAAATTCTGAAGGTTTACAGGAAGCTGAAAATTCACTAGAGTCATTTATGACAACATAGATGGAATCAGAGGACTTTATGCTAAGTGAAATAAGCTAAACACAGAAAGACAAATACTGCAGGTTCTCACTGACGTGTAGAGCCTAAAACGATTGAACTCATAGAAGCAAATAGGGAGAGGTGTTTACTGAGACTGGACGGTAGAGGAATGGCAAGATGATAACAAAGGGTACAAAGCCTTAGAAAGGAGGATAAGTTTGTTTCGGTTTTTTGTTGTTATTGTTTTTTGTTTGTTTTCGGAGATCTATTGCACAGTGTGGTGAATATAACTAATTGCTAAGTACCGCATATTTCAATACAGGTGAGAGAGTAAACTTCAAATGCTTTTATCACAAAAAATGCCAAATATTTGAGGTGATGAATAGGTTAATTAGCTTGATTTAAGAATTCCACATTACATTAAAAATCATCACATCACTTTGTACCCCATAAATATATACAACTATAATTTGTCAATACAGAATTTTTAAAACTCATTAGAGTGAATCCATTTTCTTGGTCCTCGTGGGATTGATATCAAGCTCATGTTCCACTTGGAAAGTTCTGACTTACTGGGAACATGATTCCTGACGTCAAGGTAGAGTAGGATGGTGGCTAATATGCATATCTATTTCCAAAAATCTGGCACTAGCAAGCACTATTCAGTTTGTTTGGAAGCTGGTCTAAAGGACCCCTTTCCAACATGGAAAATGTTAAGGCTGGGGAAGAAGTACCCAGTACATAGACATCATGACTCTAAACAAATAAGGAGACAAAAAGACTTATCCAGAAAAGTGATTGGCAAGGTACTTTGAAGCAAGATCTAAAGCTGATTGTTAGTAGGACAGATATAGTTAGTTGTAACAATCAATTGTTTTCTGATCCACACGCAATGGAGCTGTTGATCCCAGTTCACCGAAGATAGAAAAAAACAAAACAGTCAATCTGACTAATAGGAAAGTCATTAATAATTATAGCAATAATGGAAAAATGTCCCTTTCTTCTCCTATCAAATAGCATAAGGAGCTATAGCCAGCAAGGCCCCAGAGCCCAGCATAACTAGGATGTGAAGACGTCATAACACTTGTGTTAGGAGCTTGAGATGCACAAAGGAGTAAGGCCAGGAGGTGTCACAGTGGAAACCGATAAGCTGCTCTAATTGGCCTATTTTAACAGCTCTCAAGAAGATTGTGTAGGGGCCCAGCAATCTCCCATTGCAGGAGAGCATGTTAAAGTCCTGGTAATTCCAGTGGTGGTAGTTCAGAGCCAAACAGATTCCTATCACCCTCAGTGTTATTCTTCATACTAAAAGTAAAAACACTTCAAGTTACATCTATCTAAAATAAAATATACAAAAAGCGATAAACTGCCTTGTTGCAGGTTCTTGGATTGCCTCTGCCAGTGAAGACACATTGTCAATTTACTCTGTAAACTTTTCACAGACAAAGCGGCTATTTCAAAATATTTTCAGTGAGTTCTTCATAATAGAATAGCAGAAATGTGAGATTTGCAGTGACCTTTTCATATGCCTTTAAAAGATTTTTTTGAATTGATCAAGTAAAAAATAGAAAACTTGCTGTTTAATTCAATGTCACTGCTGTCACTGAGTATGATATCCACCCCTTTCTTGCTCCCTGTCCCCACTGTAACAACAGATTTCATTACACTCATTTTCATAAATGGCCAGCGTTTCACAACGTCTAAGTTTATATTATCTTAAACCTGTAATCTCTTAAATATGTGGAGCATAATAACTTCATGTAAGAGATAAAATAATTTTAGAGCTAATGTAGACTTTAGGAAACATACAGTTAATGCAACCATTTAAAGATTTAAAAAATAGGCTAAAGTGATTCAGCAGAACCAGAAGTACATTTTAATCTTTTAATTTCAAGTCTTTTATGTTTTTGTTTTTTTCCTCCATTGCACTTTTATTTGAATGTAATATTTGAGACAATTATCCAAAAGGGCCAATATTTCCCAGTTTAATCTGAAATCATAATAAAACAAGCAACAAAACAGTGTTTGGGATTTCAGTTTCACACCCTTATCATCAAGACTCACTGCTTCCCATCATCAACATTTATTGAGCATTTACAGTGTATTAGGCACAATACAACACGCAGAAAATATTGTCTGTGCTCTTGAGGAGCTTACATTCTACAAGAAAAAAAAAATACATCTGTTAAAATGGCATGTTTGTTTGGTGTTTTCTACAAAGTACTGAGGAGATATTTTGTAAAGTGAGCTTTGGGTATAACTTACTCCCATCATTATTTAGAGAATAGAGGAAGAGAAAGAGGAAGGATTTTAAATGCAGGCAATGACAGACTATTCAGGATAGGTAGGGTTTTAAAAGGAGATAAATACAATCTCCTCAATTAAGGAGAGATTTGCTGCAGTAAACAGGATGAAGGAAATAGTTTGTGGGATGCAAGCAAAGGAAGCAGGGTATCTTAGACATTGAGTGGAGCTGGAAAGATCATGCAGCCTTTTTCTAAGTACATGGCCACCAAGTAGGAATAGTTGGTAACAAGACAGAAGGCTATAAAAGGAAGGTAATCTTGTGCACCTAACAAATAGAAAGAATAAAGGTTCAAAACTGAAGGCAGGCTATAAGACTATCAAGAAATTCTTAAAAACCAAAAAGTGATTTGGAAGCACAAAACTTACATTTAGTGCTACCCAATGTCATGTGGCTTCCTATTAGAAAATGCCATATACCAAAATTTTAAATGGAACACATTACTTGCCTCCCTTCCCCTGCTGGAAAACAGGAACTCATTTTTTTCAGGGTGGGGAGGAAGAAAGGGGATCATGGGACATGGTTGGAAACAGTAGTTATATTAGTAGTATTTTTGTTGTTAAAACTTTATGTTTAAATTTAGGCAAAGCACATTAGCTGCCAAGAGAGAATAAGGAATAAATTTCTAAAAATGCACAATTTCCTGTAGAGAAGTTTCAGAGCCAAAAGACTAATATTCATGAAAAACAGTAGAGAAAGTAGTCAAAAAGTCTATTCATAAAACTTTTATTTCACTTACATAAATTTAATACACATGTTCTTAACAATTATGCTTGGATTGTTCATGAGAATTTCATAAGACATTAAATAAAGCTAGGCATCATCTCAAGTTATTTCCCTGTTAACTAATTTTACAACACATACATGTTAGGCCAGTAAAAAAAAAAAAGCTACAAAAGCAAAAAACCTTAAAAAAAAGTTATATACATGGGTTTTTGTTGTACTGCTGTGCTTGATATACATGAAGTAATGAATATCAAGCTATTCACTTTTACCACATCTTTACTTTTTCATTTGTTCTTAGGCTTCCTAAACCTTCAAATACAAATAAAATGAATGTAGCAAAAATAATGAAAGTTAACAGCAGGTAATTTTACTAATAATGAAATGTGAACTGTTTCTGCCCTTATCCAGAGTAAAATGGGTCACAACATTGTCTAAAGGAGCACTTCTGCAGCTGTAGTCAGAGGTGCACACATTAAGATTGATTATTTCACAGATACACATGGTTTAACCTGTGGTATCCATGGGATATCTGTTTCTACCACAGCCTTGAAAGTGCTCCAAACCTTAAGGTACCCACAATTCTACACCTGTGACTGAAACCCATGATCCCTTTTATTCCCCACCAGGACAAACAAATATGTAGGCAGTTTTCTTTGCTTAGACATGGAAGCAGTTTTAACACTGGCCCTTGTGAAGCCACAGTGTACCAAAAGTACTGTGCCAAACATTTCTAACATGTATCAAAATTCCACATCCCCACATTGGCCACATCAAGATAAAAACAGATAACTCCCTAAATGTTAACTGGCTCTACTCTCCTAATATTAAACATAAAAACCACATGGGAAATGTAGAAATACAAATAGGAGTCACACAAATCTGTCATAAATTGTAAACAAAAAACTATTTGTGGGACAGCGTGGGTGATAAATGGTCTACTGTGTAAATTTCAGAATGAGGCAGAAAAAAGTTGGAAGGCAAGCTAATTTTCCCCTCCTTCTCCTGCTTCAGCTTCATCTCCTTGGGAATCCGATGTCCGCAATGTCAGGTCGTCTCTCAGTAATTGCATTATTAGCATGCTGTCTTTGTATGACTCTTCACTTATTGTGTCAAGTTCAGTGATGGCTTCATCAAAAGTTGTCTTTGCAAGAGAGCAGTCTTTCTCTAGGGAGTTCAGAACCTCAAAATAGAACACAGAGAAGTTAAGAACCACACCCCATCATGTGTTGGTTGCATTTCCTTTTTGCTGATTTCAAAAGCTTCTTGGTATGCTTGTTGTGACTGATCCACAATCCCTTTCTTGTCATCACCAGCGGCAACCTCAGCCAAGTAACTGTAGTAACCTCTTTTCATTTTCAAATAGAAGACTTTGCTCTTTGCTTGTGAAGCACTGGGGATCAAGAACTTTTTCCAAAAGAGACAGTACATCATTGCAGATATCTCTTAACTCTGTCTCAATTTCTCTCTATATTCTCTAGCCATCTGCTGTTTTATTTCTCAGCACCTTCCATTTTTTGTTCAATACTTGAGACGACCCTTCAAGATGACCAGTGGGCTACTAAAACATTTTTATAAGCAACTGAGAGAAGATTCCTCTCCTCATTGGATAATTCAGCTCCTTGCTCAGTTATAGACTTCATGCAGGCTGCCATGTCATCATATCTCTCAGCCTGCTGGGTCAGTTTGGCCCTCTGAGCCAGCTCATTTTTATCCATGATTTGATGTTCTGTGTCCAGGGTGGGTGGTGGCCGTGGACGGGCAGGGGCTCAGCAGTCTCTGGGCGGTGGTGGCAGCAGCAGTGAGACTGAGACTCTGTCCTCAAGTCTTCTATTTTTTAAGGTTAATGTAAGTTTCATGTAAATAAAAATAATAATAATATCAGGAATAATAATAGTAATGATTTCAAGTTTCTGATCACTCCATTTTATTTTAAATGCCTTCAGAAATTTAATTTCTTAAAGCAAGTGTTTTAATCATAGGCTAAATTTCTGTTCTTGGGTAAAATTCATTCAAATATGACTTGGACTCTGTCAAGATACTGAATGGCTTGAGCAGAGATTGCTTGAATTTATTAAGACCAGCAAGCAGAAAGAAAAGTAGTCAAATAATTTAGATTATTCAAAAAAAAAAGAAAGAAAAGAAAACGGTCAGCTTTGCAGATGCTGACACTGCCTGGAGCCCCCTGCCACCAGCCACAGCCAACCTCACAACCCCTGCCACCAGTCACAGCCAAAAAACCACTCTATTCTTCAACATGGCTATTGCTGGTGAGCTCTTGGGCCAAGTTTTCTTCAAGCTGTTTGCAGACAAAGTTTCAAAGACAGCAGAAATTTTCATGCTCTGAGCACTGGAGAGAAAGGATTTGGTTATAATGGTTTCTGCTTTCCCAGGATTATTCAGTGGTTTATGTGTGAGGGTGATGACTTCACATGTCATAATGACAGTGGTGGCAAGTCCATCTATGGGGAGAAATCTGATAATGAGAAGTTAATGCTGAAACATACAGGTCCTGGCATCTCGTTCATGACAAATGCTGGACCCAACACAAACAGTTTCCAGTGTTTCATCTGCACTGCCAAGACTGAGTGGTTAGATGGCAAGCATGTAGTCTCTGGCAAAGTGAAGGAGGACATGAATATCATGAAAGCCATGGAGCACTTTGGGTCCAGGAATGGTGAGACTAGCAGGTAGATCATCACTGCTGACTTTGGGCAACTCTAATAAATTGGACTTGTGTTTTATCTTAACCACCAGTCCATTCCTTCTGTAACTCAGGAGAGCACCTCTTCACCCCATTTGCTCACTGTATCCTATAACCTTTGTGCTCTGACTGAACTCCCTTTCCATTTCCTTACTCCTTTCCATGCCTAGTGGAATTGTAGAGTTAAGTTTATGATTATGAAATAAAAACTAAATAAAAAAATACTCATAGTTCATTTCAGAAAGGTTTTACTTAAAAGGGAGAATACCAGTATATTTCCTTATACCATCCATTAATAGATACCTAAAAGAAGGGAAAAAATCACTGGGTTTGTGTAAAGTTTACAGACCATAGAGTGTGGTAGTGAGGGTCACTACATCAGATCACTAAATAGAACCTAAGATGGAAACATATTAAACAAAATATCATATATGATGCAGTGCATATGCTTTGCTTTCTCTATATTGTCTCAGTGATTAAGTGGGGTTAGATGAGCAGCCGGCCTATTTAGATTGAAAATAGGTACCCTATACATAGAGGAAGAAAAATGAAGTACCATATAAGGGAAGGCAGCAAAGGAACAGAAGGAACTGTTATGCTGTATTTGTGTAGGGCATAACCAATGAGTCTAGGGTCATAAAAACAGTATGATGTGACAGAAGGATGGAGAAGCCAGAGGACAGATGGGAAGCTTCCTTTCTGTGCAGTGGTGGTGAAGAATAGAAACCTCTTTCTTTCTCTTTTCTTTTTTCCCCCAATTCATTTAGCGCCCAACCAAGGAAAGGATATTGCCTTTAGTTATGTAGATATAAGTCCGAAATAACTGTAACTCCAAAACAGGATGAAGCATGGCTATTATATATACTTCATTTATTCATATATGTATTAACATAAAGCAGATCTGTAAGTGTAAGACTGACATTCTTGATAAGGATAGTGATAGGATGACTGTTTTTAATCTGTTGAAGTTAGAAGTATAATCAGAAAAATCATTCTAACAAACATGGGTTTATCATGTGAGAAACTGGTTCTAGAAGAATGACCTTGATGAATCCCAAATTGCAATAAAAGTGATTTGCAACTTATAAAAGCAGAAAAATAAGAGTGAATAATCAGCAGATCAAAAATGTTGAAGGCTTTCTAAAAGATAGAACATTGATGAATTGAATGAAAGAAGGAAACCACTGACCAAAACACATTGAAGAAAGATAACTAAAAGAGAGGCATAATTTCAGAGGTTGTTTAGTCTCAGATATGACAAATTAGGGAAAATAAAAGGCCTCTGAAAAATAATCAGGATGCTTAACTGAAGAGTCTTTTAGAGCATCAGGCTGGTGGAACCTCCACTTATACGGGTATTTGCTGATGAAGGTTTTTATCATTTGGAAGGAGAATCAGGGCAACGTATCAAGCAGTTGGCTCCTCCAAGAGAAACAGGTTCTTTACCCCAAATGCAAACCATAGAGTATAACCTCTTCAGTAGCATATGCAGTCAAACTCTCAAAGATTTCAGAAAAGGTCTTCTGTAGTCAGAAATGGCATCCACATGAAGTAGACCAAGGATACTAAATGGAAAATATAACCAAACATTTGAAGAGGACCTACAACTTGAAAGAATGGCGACTTACTCCACAAATGAAAGAACTAATACCCAACGAGGCAAGACACATTCTGCTTATTTTAAGAACTTCCTATAATTTGTTTTGAATCTTAAATATTCTGGAGGATATTATATTCCATCCATTTAAAACGTACCCAGAAATCACAAAAATAGAAATGTAATTATAAAAATGAAAACCTAAGACTTCTAGTTTCAGCTTCAACAAGTAAACTATGGAAGTCATCACTCCTGATCATACCACAAGAAAAAGTAAACAAAAACTCAACAATTTTTCTTGGACACATTAGAGAACTGAGATTGCCCCAAATCTGGAAGAACAGGCAAATTCAGCGAGTCACAGCCAAGATCCGCTTCCCTGAAGAAAAAGCCACTGTAGCCATAACTTCTAATGTGAATTAACTGCTGGAGCTGAATGTAGACTAGGTTGAAAGTGAGAAATCCTGGGTGGAGTGATGCTGTGCTGCTAGGAGGACTCTATGTTTTTGTGGGTTTTATCTTCAGGAACGATATCAGATTCTTACTGTGAAACGCTAAGAAAGATTCTCCCCTGGCTTTGTCAAGGGGAGGGAAGAGTAACCATTGTGAAAAATACACCGAGTATTTTCCAGAGCAAAGGCGTTACTCTTCAGGGGAGATGATTTCCCTAGACTTACCTTATCTGGGGGTAGGGCATCTCTCCAACCCTGGCCCCCTCTGACCTTTCTGTGTCATCTAAGAGGGAAGAAGTAGGCTTAGAGATCCACGCATAGGTCACACAGCCTTGGGACACAGGTGCACTGATAAAACTGAGATTTAATTATATGATTACAGAATATCCCTTCTTTCTCACACTGTGCCATCATACCAACAGGGCTCCACTACAACATTAGTAGCTGAAAGAGCTGCAAGATGCAAATTCTGTCTGAAAATGAGTCTTTCGGAAATCTCAAAATAACACAGGAGGCAAAAATAAGGATATAAGAGAGATGTGAAGCCTTTGGCACCCACAGCTACAGTAAACATAAAACACAGCACAGCTCTTACCCAGATTAACATAAGATCACACGATGAAGGCCTAGAAAAATATCTAACTTTTTATTACATGGCATATCATGTCCAGCTTTAACCAGATAATTACAAGTCACACCAAAAGACAAACAAGACAAAACAAAATAATTATCAGAAACATGCTCATATATGACATAGAACATAGTATGTAAAGTAATTGTGTTAAAAGATCTAATGGAAGAAATAGGTAAAAGCAAAAAAATATGGGCAAACTATACAAAGACACTGAAACTCTAAGAGAATATCAGTAGAAAATGCTGGGAAAAAAACACTACAATGACAATGAAGACAAAGAAGTATATCAAAAAAGTTTATGATATACTTATCACTAGGTTGAACACCAAGAAAACAGTGAGCATGAAGATAGGCCAATAGAAATTTCCCAAAATAAAATAAAAAACACAAAAATAATAATAAAAAAGCATTATCTCAGAAATATAGGATACTTTGTTTAATGTGACATGTGGAATTAGAATATCAGCGAAGAAGAGAGAACAGAGCAGGAGAAATATTTCAAGTGATAGCTGATCAGAATTTCTCAAAACGAATGACATATACCAAACCACAGATCCAGAAAGCTTAGAGAACACCAGCTTCAGGAAAAGTGCCAAAAACACTACAACCAGTTATATCATATTCAAACTGAAGATGAAGAGAAAAACCTTGAAAGAAGCCAGAGAAAGTAAAATACTTTACATAGAAAGGAAAAAAGATGAGAATTACAGGAGACTTCTTGTCCCAAACCATGCAAGCAAGGAGAGAGTGGACTAAAATATTGAAAGAGTTCAAAGAAAAACCACCAACCTAGGATTCTATATCCTGTTTGATTGCCCTACAAATTAAAGAGAATTAAATACTGTCTCAGAAAAACAAAAAACGAGGGAATTCATCACCAGCAGTTCTGCCCTACAAGAAAGGTAAAAAAGGAAATGAAATGAAATGGAAATTATGTAGTCTGAAAACTTTGATTTACATAAAGAATCAAAGAGGGTTAGAGAAGAAATAAATGAAAACATATTTTTTTTTGAATTCAGAAGTGACTTAAAAGATAAATCTGTTTAAAGTAATAAAGATAACGATGTGATGGGTGATTTTAGCATATGGGTAAGTAAAATGAATGACAACAACTTCACAAGGTATGGGAGGGAGCTACCAGGAATATTCTGTTATACAGTGTGTGAACAATATATGAAGTATATAGAGTTATTTGAGAGTAGACCAAGATTAGTTTAATATTATTTAGTACTTTGCAAACTCTATGGAAAACACTAAAAACTTTTGTAAAATGAGAATAACTGATATGCTAATGTTACAGGAAAGGAGTCTGGATCCAGACCCCAAGACAGGGTTCTTGGATCTTATGCAAGAAAGAATTCAGGGTGAGTCCACAGTGCAAAGTGAAAGAAAGTTTTTTAAGAAAGTACAGGAATAAAAAAATGGCTGCTCCATAGACAGAGCAGCCCCAGGGACAACTGGTTGCCAATAGCCTGTCTGCAAGCACACTAATTCTTTCTTCCACTCTTAAAAGACTCTGAGGCATTGTTCAGTATGCCAACTGCAATTTTCAGCTCTAGAATTTGTGCTCATTTCTTTTTAATTATTTCAATGTCTTTATTAAATTTATCTGACAGAGTTCTCAATTGTTTCTCTCTGATATCTTGAATATTTTTGAGTTTTTTCAAAATAGCTATTTTGAATTCTGTCTAAAAGGTCATAAATTTCTGTTTCTCCAGGATTGATTCCTGATGCCTTATTTAGTTCATTTGGTGAGGTCAGGTTTTCCTGGATCATCTTGATATTTGTGAATGTTTATCTGTGTCTGGGCATTGAAGGGTTAGGTATTTATTGTAGTCTTTGCAGTCAGGGCTTGTTTGTACCCTTCCTTGTTGGGAAGGCTTTCCAGATATTTGAAAGAACTTGGGTGTTGTCATCTAAGTTGTATCTGCTTTAGGGAGAATCCCAATCCCAGTAACACTGTGTTCTTGCAGACTTGTACAGGTACCACCTTGACTTTCTTAGCAAAAATTGGGAAGAATTCTCTGGGTTACTAGGCAGAGACTCTTGTTCACTTCCCTTACATTCTCTAAAACAAATGAAGTCTCTCTCTCTCTGTTCCAAGCCACGTGAACCAGGGGTGGAGTGACACACGCACTCCTGTGGCTATGAGCCCTAGAACTGTGCTGGGTCTGATCTAAAGCCAGCACAGCACTGAGTCTCAGCACAGGCCTGCTCTAACCACTCACTGGCTCTAGCTACCTATGTTTGCTCAAAGCCCTGGGGCCTGATCATTAGCAGATAGCTAAGTTAGCCAGGCCTGTGTCCTTTCTTTCAGGGTGGAAAGTTCCCCTAGGCCCCTGGTGAATCCAGAGGTGTCATTCAGGAGCCAGGGATTAGAGTAAAAAACCTATTAGAGTAAAAAACCTTACATATCTACCTGGTGTTCTATTGTACTAAGGCTGAGGTGGCACTCAAACCGTAAGATGCAGACTTTCCCATTCTTTCCTACCTTTTCCAAAGGCAGAGGAGCCTCTCCCTGTGGCCGCCACCACCTCAAATCAATGGTGAGTACCGCCAGACTACCATCAATGTTTTCTTAAAGCTCAAGGCCTCTTAAGTCAGTTTGTGGTGAATGCCACCTGCCCCTCACCCTTCAAGGCAATGAGCTCTCCCCTGGTCCAGGGAGCATCTAGAAATTCTGTCCAAGAGCCAAGTTCTAGAATCAGGAATCCCAAGAGCTCATATGGTGCTCTGCCCCTGGTGACTAAGTTGGTACCTCAAGTGCAAGACAAAGACCCTTTTATTTTTTCCTCTACTTTTCTCAGGCAGAAGGAATCTTTCACTGCAGCCACCACAGATGGGAATGTGCTGAGTCTCACCAGAAACTAGCAGGTCTCAATGTCTTAACAAAAGTTCCTTAATATACCTGACCATCACAGCCATTTATTTAAGGCCCAAGGCCTCTTTAGTTAGCAGTTGTTGAATTTTGCCAGGACTGAGTCCTTCCCTTCAGGAAAATGGGCTTTCTTCTGGCCCAGTGTGAGTCTAGAAATGTTTTTTGGATGCCAGGGCCTGGAAAGGGGGGCTTCATGACTCTGACTAGTGACCTATCCTGCTATGGCTGAGCTGGTATCCAAAATACAAGAAAAAGTCCTCCCTACTCTTTCATTTCCTCTCTTCAAGCAGGAAGGAGCTTCTTTGGAGCTATAGCTGTACAGCCTGGGGTTAGAGAAGGGGTGATTCCAGCACCCCCCTGGCTATTTCAGCTGGTGTCTCAGTGGGTCGTGACCTCCCAAGTCCATTGTCTGTGGGTCCGGGTCAGCACTAGGAGTCACCTAAGCATTACAATTCTTATGGCCTAGACTGTGTTTCAAGTTTATGTGGCCTCAAAACACTGTAGCATGTGGTGCCAAGGCTTGTGGGAACGCAAGTTCTGACCACTGGGAGGGACAATTCTGCTCTGACTAGGGCTGGTTTAAAGGCTCCCTCCTTGGGTGTTAGCTGAGTTTGGTCTTGTTTTGCTTTTTGCTCTTTCTCTTGCAAGTGCACAGAAATGCTCTTCGCACCATGCAACCACTGCTGGGGGATGCAGGAGGGGTGATGCTGGTGATTCAAAACTGTTTTCCCTAATTCTTCAGTGCCTCTTTCAGCAATATGAAGTTAAAACCAGGTACTACGAGTGCTCTCCTGATTCTTGGCCCTTATGCAGGTGCTTTTTTGTGTGTGGATA
Organism: Sapajus apella; assembly: GCF_009761245.1. Lineage (NCBI taxonomy): Eukaryota > Metazoa > Chordata > Mammalia > Primates > Cebidae > Sapajus > Sapajus apella. Next base: position 9,197,409 of record NW_022436953.1, on the reverse strand, counting down.
TTTGTTAAATTGGTGTCCTTATTAGGGGACAATTGGTGGAAACTTCTATATGTCATATTTCTGATTCTTTACAGAATTAGAAATAAAAATTTAAAAAATCATATGGAACCAAAAAAAGTGTCTAAATAGCCAAGACACAAAAATGACAAAGCTGGAGGCATCCTGTTACCTGACTTGAAACTATATCACAAGGCTACAGTAATCCAAACAGCATGGTACTAGTACAAAAACAGACATATAAACAAATGGAACAGACAGGAGAGCCCACAAATAATGCTGCACACCTGCAACCATTTGATATTTGACAAACCTGACAAAAACAAGCAATAGGGAAATAATTCGACTAAATGCTGCTGTGGTAACAGACTAGCCATTTGCAGAAAACTAAAATTGGACCCCTTTCTTAGATGATATACAAAAATCAACTCACGATAGATTGTAGACTTAAATGTAAAACCTAAAACTATAAAAGCCCTAGAAGATAACCTAGGGAATAGTATTCTGGACATAGGCCTTGGCAAAGATTTTGTAAAAAAGACACCAAAAGAATTTGCAACAAAATTAAAAACTGACAAATGGCCAAATTAAACTAAAGAGTTTCTGCACAGAAAACAAAACAAAACAGCAACAACAACAACAACAACAAAATACCACTATCAACAGAGTAAACAGACATCCTACAGAATGGGAGAAAATTTTTGCAAACTACATATCCAACAAAGGTCTAATATCCAAAATTTATAAGGCACTTAAACAAATTAACAAGCAAAAACTAAACAACCCCATTACAAAGTGGGCAAAGGACATGAACAGATAGTTTTCAGAAGAAGATCTACATATGACCAATAAGCATATGAAAAAACGCTCATCTTCACTAATCATTAGAGCAATGCAAATCAACACCACAATGCGATACCATCACACTAGTCAGAGTGGCTATTTTTAAAAAGTCAAACAATGGCAAAGTTGTGGAGAAAAGAAAAGCTTATACACTGCTGTATAGTGTAAATTAGTAATATATGAATGTAAATTATTTCAGCCATTGTTTGGTGATTTCTCAAAGAACCTGCAACTGAATTGGATATACATCCAAAGAAACATAAATTGTTGTACCATAAAGACTCATGGAATCATATGTTCTTTGCAGCACCATTCACAATAGCAAAGACATGGAATCAATCTAAATGCCCATCAGAAGTAGAATGAATACAAAAATGTGGTACATATACACAATGGAATACTATGCAGTCACAAAATGAATGAGATTATGTCCTTTGCAGCAACATGAATGAAGCTGGAGGCCATTATCCTAAACAAACTAATAGGAACAGAAAACCAAATACCACTTGTTCTCACTTATAAGTGGTAACTAAATATTGAGTATACATGGAAACAAAATGGGAACAAGAGACAATATGGCCTACCTGAGGTTTGAGGGTAGGAGGAAGCTGAGAACAGAAAAACTATCTATGGGGTACTATACTGATTAAATGGATGATAAAATAATCTGCACATCAAACGCCTATGACATACAATTTACCTATGTAAAAAACCTGTACATGTACCCCTGAAACTGAAATAAAAATTGAAAGAAAGGAAGGAAAGGAGGAGGGAGGGAGGGAGTGAAGGAGGGAAGAAAGGAAGGAAAGAAAGTGGGGAGGAAGGAAGGGAGGGAGGGAGGGGAAAAGAAAGAACCATCTTCCAATTTTATGGTTTACATTATATTCAGTGGTAAAAATCTAAATCCTTTTCTCCTAAGATCAGGAACATGGCATGTATATTCTTTCTTAGTACTTCTATTCATTATCATAATGGACCTCCAGTCTGTGGAATAAGAGAAAAAAAGGAAAAAAAATGTATATAATTTTGAAGGAAGAAATAAAATTGTCTTTGTTCACAGATGACATGTTTATGTAGAACATCCCAAAGAATCAACAACCCAAAACTCTCACAACTATTAGGCTAGTACTGCAAAGTTGCAGAATGTAAGGTTAATATTCAAGTCCATTGTCTTCTTTTTATCAGCAATGTATAATTGGATTCTGACATTTTGGAAAAAGCAATACAATTACAGTTGTAAGGGTCAAGGGGAAACTACCTCTTTGCCTTCTGAAGATACACTGAAAATTAACTGACCAAAGGCAAATAAATGGGAAAAAGGTCCTACAAAATGTATTTATGTGCACATAGGTACACCGGAGTCATCCAGAACATAAAAACTCAAAGGAAGAGCCAGATAGTTGATGCTTTTGTCCCAACTTGAAGTTACAGAAAGAATAGGAGTTTGGAGCATGGCAAGACGTGTTAACAGAGGGAGAGAAAAGGAAAGGCATAGCTTATGAAGGTGGTCTTGTTACATAGCTGCTGCACAGGTAGCCACTCTCAGAAAGAATAAATTGTGGTTGAGTTAATCTTTCTTAGATGCAGACTACGGGGGAGGGTCTCAGAGAAAGCCTGGCTGTTTATTTCACTGATGCAGATTTTTCTCTACATGCAAATATCCTCCATGAAAGGCAGCTTTGCAGGGCTATTCCTGTCTGCAGGCTCTCTGAATAGCCATCTCAAAATATGTCATAGAAATATATTTTGGGGTAGACAATTTTTGGTTTACTCTACAATCAAACTGAAAATAGAATAAAATATTTAAGTTTTTTTTTTAAGTTTAGGATCTATATGTGAATAACAATAAAACTCTAATGAAATAAACAGAAGACCTAAATAAGTGAAGAGACATACTGGTTTTATACATTAGAAGATCCAATAGTGTTAAAATGTTAATTCTTCCCAACCTGATCTATAGATTTCACACAATCCCAATCAAAATCTCAGCTAGCTGTTTTGTAGGTATCAATAAACTGATTACTATGTTTATCTGGAAAGGTAAAAGATCTATAATAGTCAACATAATACTGAAGAAAAACATAATTAGGCTCATACTACCAGATGTCAAGATTTATTTTAAGGCAATAGTAACCAAAATGTCAGAGGCATTTGAACCAGAGCAACTCCATCTTGAATAGGGGCTGGGTAAAATGAGGCTAAAACCTACTGGACTGCATTCCCAGATGGTTAAGGCACTCTAAGTCACAGGATGACATAGGAGGGTGACACAAGATAGAGGTCATAAAGACCTTGCTGATAAAGTAAGTTGCAGTAAAGAATCTGGCCAAAATACACCAAAACCAAGATGGAGACGAGAGTGACCTCTGGTTGTCCTCATCGTTACACTCCCACCTGCGCCATGACAGTTTACAAATGCCATGGCAACATCAGGAAGTTACCCTATGTGGCTTACAAAGGAGAGGCGTGAATAATTCACCCCTTGTTTAGCATATAATCAAAAATAACCATAAAAATGGGCAACCAGCAGCCCTTGGGTCTGCTGTGTCAATGGAGCAGCCATTCTTTATTCCTTTACTTTCCTAATTAACTTGCTTTTGCTTTATGGACTTGCCCTGAATTCTTTCTTGCTTGGGATCAAGAACTCTCTCCTGGGGTCTGCATCGGGTCCCCTTTCCAGTAACAAAGACAGTGTGGTACTGGTGAGACTAGTTACACAGATCAATGGGTCAGAATAGAGCATCCAGACGTTGACCCACACAAACATAGTCAACTGATCTCTGACAAGGAGCAAAGACAATTCAATGAAGAAAAAATAGTCTTTTCAGTAAACAGTGTTGGGACAACTGAATATCTACATGGTAAAACAAAACAAAACAACCTACAAGCATTACTCAAATCTCTTACAGAAAACAGCATACGTGGTTTCATAGACCCAAATGTAAAACACAAAATTAGAAAACGTTTAGTAAAACATAGAAGAAAATTTGGGTAACCTCAGGTTTGGCAATCAGTTTTAAATTAAAATTAACCTAAAGCTTCCTCCTTACATATTTTACGTTTGGCCTAAAGCTTTCTCTGCACATGGTGAATTGTAACGTAACTGGGTAGGTAAACAGATGGTAACATACTCTTGTACCAATCGCCAGGTTTCTGCCAATAAAAGGCAGCAAATTGCTCAAACCAAGTTCAAATAAGGCAAATGCCAAGCTGTAAGCAATCAGCTATTTCTGTACCTCACTTTTGCTTTTTGTACATGACTTTCTTTTTCTGTCCATCAACCCTCTCCAACCACGTGGCAGTGCTGGGGTCTCTCTGAGTCTATTCTGGCTCAGGGGGCTGTTAGATTCATGAATTAAACTCTGTTAAATTGCTCAGTTAAAAACCTTGTTATTGAATTTAAAGTTTTTTTTTTTTTTAACAGATGACATCAGAATTGGAACACGAAGTTGAGCTTCCAGCAACCCCTAGGAGCATTGAATGACCCAAAGAGGTAACCCCCCAGGGCCCATTGCATCCATTGCTCTCTCACAGCAACTGGGGATCATGGGTACATTCCCTCTTAGATTGTGAAGCTTCACAGATTTGTGGTTTGTGCTATCTGAGTTTGTTTCATTAAATTTTTTATGTGAACTGTGCTCGGAAGTCACGACAGAAACTAGACCAGGTCCAGGATCAGATTAAATCCAATAATTAATTGGATTTGATCCAGCTAGAGGCTTTAGATATCTGACTGACTCAAAGGGAAACTGGCAGTAAATGAATAATCATGGAGAGGATGTAAATTTTGATTTTAGGAAATTTACAGGGATTTTTGTGTTCAATCTACTTTGTTTCTTCTTGCATGCTTAGGTAGGGAAAAATCATAGGTTACATTGATCAAGGGGAGCTCAGAGTCAAAGCTAAGATTCTGCATAAAAATAAGAACCTTGGCCAGGTGTGGTGGCTTACGCATATAGTCCCAGCACTTTGGGAGGTCGAGGTGGGTGGATCACAAGGTCAGGAGTTCAAGACCAGCCTAGCCCACATAGTGAAACCCCGTCTCTACTAAAAATATAAAAAATTAGCTGGGTGTGGTGGTGGGTTCCTGTAATCCTAGCTACTCAGGAAGCAGGAGAATCGCTTGCACCTGGGAGGAGTAGGTTGCAGTGAGCCGAGATAGCAGCATTGCACTCCAGCATGGGAAACAGTGTGAGACTCTGTCTCAAAAAAAAGAAAAAAACAATGGGAGCCTTAATTTCTAAAGAAGTGAGTACTCCACCTTCCAGCTATGCCTATCTTTACATGTACAAGTATTAGGCCCTGAAGCAACAAACTCTTACAGAAACGGCAAAATATTACTAAAAATAATCTAAAATTTCAGTGGACTATTCCAAATGAACAACACTGAACTTTAAAAAGTGCATTTAAAAAATGAGGGCTCCCAAATTAGGCTAACCAAGGAATGCCTATTAATGTGCAGAAGCTTCTATAAATATTGCAATATTTTTATTAATTTTTTTAAAAGACTTTAATTACTTTTTTTTTTCTGGAGATTGGGCCTCCTATGTTACCCAGGATGGTCTTGAACTCCTGGCCTCAAGTGAACCTCCTGAATTGGCCTCCCAAATGGCTGGGATTATAGCATGAGCCACCACACCCAGCCAAAATCATTTTTGTTATAAAAGGCAAATAAAAAGCTTAAGCAGCCAAGTGACAAGAGTAATTAAATATGCTAAACTTTTGGCTTAATTACTACCCTCCCTAAAGGCTAAAGAAAGCTATGCTGGATACAATGTGTGTAAAAGGTAGGCCCTCAGATAATGTAGACTTGCTTCTTTTTCAAAACTGTACTTGATGAATCCTAACATAGAGAATGCTTTTTCATCCTATTCCTTAATGGGATCTACTCTGAACTTAGTATTTTAGCTAAGAAACAGTACCTTAGTTAAAAAAAGACCACCCATTTAATGACATCAGTCTTGCAAATACATCTTTATGGCATTTAGCTGGCTACTTTGAAATCCTTTTGTAAAAAATTTAATTTTCTAAATCACCATTTTAAGAGTGTCTGCCTTTGTATACCACAAGAGAGGAAGAACTGAGTCACTAGAAACTTTTACAATTAGTTTAAATTTATATCATAAGACTTAAGCTTTGCTTAAGGTGCTCTTCCTGTCCATCTTGTCTTACTTGTACTTTTACCTACAACCTTTTTTCTTGGTTTGAGCAAATCATTGTACATTGTTTGGCTTAAAATCTCTGCTCTGTGCTTTTGAGATATAAATTTTCTATCTCGTTTCACCAAAAAGTCATCCCTTTATATATGCAAATTTAGAGTTGCCCAGCTAAAAATTGCTTAGGGCAATGAAAACAGTAAATTGAAAGGGTAATACTTTGAATGGGGAAAAGAAATTCTATTTGAATGTAAATGAGGATTGTCTATGAAATCAGTTAAGATTTACTTCTGTATGTCTGTATGTTTATATCTCTATACAATAATGTGTATGTGATAATATTTGGTAAGTAAAGCCAGTTTTAAACTTGTTCTCAAAATAAAATAGGAATGTCTTTAGAATTGTCAGTTACATATAATTCAGACATTTTTGCCCAGGTCTGTGAGTCAGAGAGTATTATGCTGTCTCTCATACATGTTTTAAGGTGATAAAACTGCTGCTCAGTAATATTTTTGATACTTCCTTGATTTGTCTGTGAGGTTGCTCTTGGTTATGGGACCTCTGGATTCTGGGGTCTGCATAAATGACCATGGTGAGGCTTGAGTTTATGTCCTAAGCACTTGGACCACCAGCTGCATGGCAGAGGAAAGCACAGTACGATTTCATCCTCTCTTTCTCACCTTTGCTTTCTAGCCAGGCTGACAACAATTAGATCCTCCATGCATTATCTTCACAGCTCCGTTCTGTGTCCTAAACTCCACACTTTGTATGTCAATTAAAGACCCAAATGTACCATATCTTTTGTAGACTTCCTTGGGTACCACATTAGTACTTGGGACCCAGGACAACAGGGGAAGACATTAGGGAGGGTATCTGTGTCATAAGATCAAAATTCTTTTCAGTAATATAATATCTTATGGTCATGTTATATTAAATTAAGTAATAGATAATAATAGAATGGGTGAGTCATTTCTAAGTAAGTTAAAACACTGAAATATTAAGTTTAAGTTTGTATAATTTGGCATCTTATTTTTATATGGCATAGAAGAGCTAATTATAGTTTGAAGGTTGAGAAAACATCTTTCTACAAAAATTATGAAATGGTTTTTATCTACAAATATTGATATAAAATAGTTCAAAAATTATTTATTTCCTGGGTTTTCATTAGAAATTGGGGCTACTAAGAGTTAAAATTGTGGTTATGTAATTAAAATTACTATAGATAAAGGAAACAATTCTACATACAAAGTATATAAAGAAAAAAATATGTTTTTTATGAGATGAATCATAAAGGCATGAAAATTTGTGTTTAGTAAGAAAAAAATAATTTTCTGTTGTTAAAAGTTAAAGATTGTTTCAAGTTGAAGGAATAAAGATATACATAACTAAATAAATATAGAAAGTTGTAAAAAGAAAGAAAAAAATTGTTAAGAGATTCTAAAAGCTTTACGAAAATCTTGTGTGGTCAAAAGCTGACTGATATTGGATAGATATATTCTTAAGGTTTATTACAATTTATTTTAGTATTGATAATTTGCTAATATAAAAGTAAAATTAGGTTTCCTCTTTTAAATAATAATTTCATGTAATATTAATAAGAAACAGTAAAAATAACTTTACTCACCTTTTGAGTTTTCCCTCCAAAAAATGACAGGGAAAAGGAGAGATGGATTTTATCTTATGCTTTCTTTATTAGGTCTTTTAATTATGTGAAAAACAGAATTCCCTCTTTCTCAAAAAAAAAAAAAAAGGTTTCACTTTTTAAAACCTTTTAATTATCATTTTGGCTAAGTGAATGTTATTATTTTTATTATTATTTTATAGTGACTTGTGATTCCATTTTGACTGTGTTTTAGGCACTTGACATATTTGACAGACTTCCTGAAATCAGATTTCAAATTCAAACTTAAGTCTTTTGACCAAAACTAAATTTGAGGTGTTACAGAGATCTTCTTCAACATCCAAAAGAGAAATAGCAAATAGGACTATTTGATATTATAAATTACATAAAAAACATTTTAAAATAAAATATAATGTTTAACCTTCTTTGAGTTATATTTTTGTATAATATATTAAAATATATTCCAAAATTATGTGAGATTTCCAAAATTCTTATATGTCTTGGTATGTTATTAATCATAATCATGGCTATTATGTTAGATTATTATAGGTCACAGAAACAAGCAAATTTTCTTGTCCCTTATATCTTTAATAATTACCATTTTAAGTCTTGTGCACAATTAATTGCTCAATTCTGGTACATTTTCTGAAAGCTCTTTACAAGCAAATGAAATTCTAAAGTGTTGTACCTTCAAGGAAGTTCATGGAAAGGATAGAAAGGACCCTGCTAAGCATTCCTAAATATATGTTCCTGATAACTTTAGGATAATATTGCTAAGACTGGATAAGAATTCTCAGAACTCTAATAAGGAAATTGGTTTATAAAACTACTAACCTTAGCAGGACAGGAGTTCACTGAATGCCATAAAAATACTTCCCAGATTTTTGTGCTAAATCAGTCATTACTGAAGTTGTTAAGATATGCCATTTGAATGAACTTTGTGATCCAGGTTAAATTACCTGTGATAACCCACTTAATAAACTGTACTATACACCTGAATTAAAAAATAAAAATTAATACATAAGAGGATATAAATCCAATGTTAAGCTTGGACATATAGAAAGCCTGGATGGCTGCCTGGTCCTTTATGGTTTTTAGAAGTTCCACCATTAAGAGCTCTGCACTCCATGACTCATTATGGAAGAGACAAAATGACCCAAATAGAAAAATTATAAATCATTCTACTATAAAGACACATGCACACATATGCTTATTGCAGCACTATTCAAAATAGTAAAGACTTGGAACCAACCCAGATGTTCATGAATAATACACTGAGTAAAGAAAATGTGGCACATATACACCATGGAATACTACGCTGCCATAAAAAGAATGAGTTCATGACCTTTGCAGGAACATGGATGAAGCTTGAAACCATCATCCTCAGCAAATGAACACAGGAACAGAAATCCAAACATCATATGTTCTCACTCATAAATGGGAGCTGAACAATGAGAACACATGGATATAGGGTGGGGAACATCACATACTGGGGCCTGCTGAGGGGTGGGAGGAAAGGGGAGGGAGAGCATTAGGACAAATACCTAATGCATGTGGGGCTTAAAACCTAGATGATGGGTTGATTGGTGCAGAAAATCACCATGGCACATGTATAGCTATGTAACAAACTTGCACATTCTGTACCTGTATCCCAGAACGTATAGTAAAATTTTTAAAAATCTAAAAAATGAAATATATATATTTATGAAATATATATAAATATATATATTAGAACAACTTAGAACAGTCACTGCACTAATATATATATATTGGTTTATTACCAATGTTTGGTTTATCAAACCCATATTCCTGGCAAAACAATCAAAACTTCAGGTACATTTCTGCTACCCGATAGGCCATTTGAACCCTTATAAAAGAGTTTTACTCAATTGTCATTTCCAATGCATGTTTTATGGTTGTGTAGAAGCTTTCTCAAGCAAGAGGGTTGTTGTTATAACAATAGCTAAAAGGTTATACAGAAATGTGTTTTCCGTATGGGACATTCCTGGATAAATCTCCAATGATAGAGGTACTTGTTTCACTGGGCAAGTTATAAAACTGTGAAATAAGGTATTGCAGATACAATAGCATTAGGAAGAGCTAACTGAATTGACTGGATTGCCTTGGTCAAAGGTATTGCCTGTTGATGACAATCAGATCCATTTAGAGTGGAAACATAAGTTGACCCCTTATAAAATAGTCACCGAAAAGCCTATGCATATAATAATAGAACCTTGTGTATCTTCTGCTACTGAACTCTCATATGACTATATTCTGCAAAGCTCTAATGAATTATGTCAGTGTATTTTCACCAGATTATGAAAGCCTTTTATGATCCACTGACCAAGGACAATAAAACCCTTCACAACATAGAGCCCAGAGACTGGGTTTTCTAAGAATGACATTGAAGAAAGACATCCCTTATCATCACACTGCAGCAGAACTTAGGACCTTGACATTTGTGTTCATAATCTTACAGTGCAATTTCCCTACTGATGAATACTTAAAGGCCCTTCCAGACTCTTGGAACTGAATGTCATTGGAGGCCTTAAGGTAAAGATAATCAGGGAAGTTTCTTAAGGTACAGCTAACTAGGGAACTTTACCCAGAGTCACTCATTCCCTGAATTTGGCATTTAAAAAAAAAAAACATTTTGTGTTTATTTTTATATTATTATTATTATTTTAGTATGCCCACAATGTTCTTCATCAAATAAATTTACTCATCCTGGCTGGGCACAATGGCTCACACCTGTAATCCCAGCACTTTGGGAGGCTGAGCTGGGTGGATCACCTGAGGTCACAAGTTTGAGGCCAGCCTGAACAACATGGTGAAACCCCATCTCTAGTCAAAATACAAAAAAATTAGCTTGGCAAGGTGGCTGGTGCCTGTAATCCCAGCTACTCAGGAAGCTGAGGCAGGAGAATCGCCTGAGCCCAGGAGGTGGAGGTTTCTGTGAGCCGAGATCACACCATTGCACTCCAGCTTGGGCAACAAGAGGGAACTCTCTCAAAACAAACAAACAAACAAAAATTAACCTTGTACCCATTAATGTAAACTACTTTACTAGAGTACTCTATCACTGGTTCCCAATCTGGACTGTTTCCTCTGTAGGCCTGCTCCACAGTTTTCATTTTTTAATTTTAGACATAATTTTAAATTTAATTATAATTAAAATTTCTGCAAATATGCTCTTGTTTTTTATTTCTTTTGCATAGCATTTTGTTTTTGTTTTATAGGTGTAATTTTTAAAAATATTTCTGAGCTTATTCATTACTATTCTCTTCCCCAATTTCTTTTATGATGTCCAAGTTATCTCCATTTCCTCCGGTGTCAATTTTTAATTTCTTAATTTTGGCTATTCTATCTCATTCTGCTGGTTTACTCATATTTCTGGTAATACCAACTATTTAAAAAAACTATCATTAATAAAAGTCCATGACTTTTGTGTTAAAACTAATTCCCATTTGGAATTCTCACCTGGAGTTCAGCGTGAAGTAAGCAAATGTGAGACTTTGCTTTAGGGGGATCAGCAAGAGAACTAGGAAGCCATCTGTCAGGCTACAGGGTCACTCAAATTCAAGAGTGAGGGTTTCACTAGAGACCTAGCAATTTGTTCAGTTTCACTGAGAAAGTGTCAACTGTTTTTGCTGGAGGTAGATGCCAGCTGCCTGATTTTTGTCTGCATTACAGTAGGGGAAAACAAGTGAAAAGTTGCTCTTTTACAGACCTTTGATTAATCCCTTTATCTTCAGTTTCTTTTTCTCACCCATCTTAAACCTTTTATTTTTAATTGCATTCACTCAATATGGATCTATAAAAACACGCAATTTTATTTCACATGTTTATTTTGTTCTGGTTGTTTGGATTTGGCTTATTTTATATAAAGGATATAATCTTTACATATTAATCTGCATGTTTCTTCTTTTTATTGAACACTTGGAGTGAAACATCTTTCACTTGGATGTCTATCCATGTCAGGATATAAATCTACCTCATTTTACTTAACTGCTCTATTTTCCAATATTCTATTGTTTATCTTACGATTTTCCTATTGATGCATATTAAGTTGCTTCAGAATTTTAGGCTGCTGTGAGCATCTTTATGCATGCCACCTTGTGCACATGTGTGATTTATTTCTGCTGGATACACAGATACCTGAAAGTGATTATCAGAATGAAGAGTATGCTCATTTCAAATGCAATAGCTTATGACATATTGATTTCCAAATGGGTGTACACATTTATCAGTGTAGTATGAGGTAGTATTTTCCTACAGTTTTGCCAACATTTGTTATTAAACTAATAGTTGCCGAATGATGAGTGAAATCTTATATTGGTATAATTTCCTTTTCTCTTATTGTGAAATTAGTCATCTTTTATGTTTATTGTCCATTTGGATTTGCATTTTTGTGAATTGCCCCATTTGATATTAGATTTCTCTGTGTTTTTGTTTCGCTTTTTGTCTTATTGGCTTGTTGAGATTATTTAGTAATTTTGTAACTTAATCCTTTGTATATTATATGAATGGTAAATAGTTTTACCCAATATGACAGTTGTCTTTTGATTATTAAATGATAACATTGGATCATTCTCCCATTTGGACTTTTACACCTATATATTCATATGTTGTAGAGAATAACGCATTATAAAATTATTTTTGACAGTGAAAGTGAGACAAAAGTAAGAAGTATCTAAAACACATACCAACCAATATAGGGCAAAAAGGGGCCAAAAGACACATACACACATAAACACACACATACATCATTGTAAAATGCCTTCCAACATTTTCAAAGGGAAAAAATATAATTGTGACAAGGTCCTGGAGCAGGCGGCAAAGTTAATATAATCAGGTTTGCCAAGGAGAACAGAAGCCTTCTATTCCTCTGAAAAGAAGGAAGGATAAGAGGGCTGACTTGGAATCAGAGTTAGACAGGGGAATAGAAGATGGTAAAATAGTGAAACTTATATATATAGCATTACCAGATTTAACAAATAAAAATATAAGACATCCAGTTAAATTTGTATTCCATAGAGTAAGAATTATATCATGAAACAGCCAGTTAAATTAGCATTTTTTTTCTTAGTCAAAGTGTATCTCAAACAATATTGGGACATACCTATACACAAAAAGGTATTCATTGTTTAAATTGAAATGTAACTGGACATCTTGCACGTTATGTGGCAATCCCACTCAAGCTGTAGCTCTATGATTGAAGAGAAAGATCAGCTATGAAAACTTGGAGCTTTAGTCTGAGAAATATTTATCTACTGGATATTTTAATGATTCTTAATGACTCACAGACTTCCTAACATATTATATTAAAAAACAAACTGCTAGGTTGGGCACAATAGCTCACACCTATAATTCCAGCACTTTGGGAGCCTGAGGTGGGAGAATTGCTTGAGGCTCAGAGTTTGAGACCAGCCTGAGCGACAAAGCAAAACCCCATGCTTTTAAAAAATAAAAATAATAAAATGACATCCTGAATTACTCAAGCCAGAAACCCTTCCTTGATGTCTTCTTCTACCTTACTGCCAATACGTAATTCATCAGCAAATGCTGACCAATCTGCCTTCAAGATATACCTGAAACCCCATACATTTCTTTCCATCTCTACTTTGTCATCTGTATTGAGAACACCTAAATCCCAGGACTGGATTATTCCAGTTGACCAAAGTGAACTTCATACATTTCCTCACCACTCATCCAGAGTGGACCATTTTCCCCCCAGCTTATAAACCTTTAGTTGGTTCCAAGTAAATCAATGCAGAATAAAACTCCTTATCACAACCTGCAAGACTAAATATGAGCCAGCCTCTGCCCATCTCTCTACTGTTTACCTTGTGCTGTCCAACCCCTAGTTGGGTTTCTGCACCTGTGATCTTTCATCTTAGTTCAATTTTCTTTCCTCCTTTGTTAACACATTTGCATACACCGTGTTCTTGGTTTTCGCTGAATATTACCTCTGCAGGACACCTTTCTTCCTGACCGTATTCAATACTGGTCTAGCAGGCTGGGCACAGATTTTACTTCCTCCAGTGATAGCAACCTTGAGAAAAAAAACGTGAGTGACTTTGAAGGATGTATTTCTGAACCCCACAAAAATGAATGAAATGAGCACATTCTGGTCTCTATTCTCTCTTACTTTATGTTCCCTGTGAAGTTTCTGTTCCACATGAACTAGGTTATTTCCTTCCCCAGATCATTCCACATGCCTGTATTGCAAACACCCTTCCCTTGTTAGATTGCCTCCTCCAACCTTTAGTTTGTCTGGGTAATAATTTTCCCTCAATCCAACTGAACTTCTGCTCCCTCCATTCTGGGGCATTCCTCCTGCCTTCTCTAAATTTTACCTCCCTTGAACTACTATTATTCTGGGTATTGTGTTCTGAGGCAAAGAATACATGGAGCCAGACATTCTTGGTTTCCGTCCCACCACTGCCACTTACAGACTTACTTAACTCCTCAGAGCAGTAGGTTCCTCATCTATGAAATATGGAGGACAAGATGATAATTACAGATTTAGAGGAAAGAAAACAAGATATAATAGCAGAGTTCCTGGCACACAGCAGACAATTTACATTAGCTTCTGTCTTTCTTTCCCTTTATTTTGTTTGATATGTAGAGTATGCCACCATAAGATCTGATGAGTTAATATAGATTGATAAAAGCACACTAATAAGGAAGAAAATTAATAGAGTCCCAGGACTGGCAGATATCTTGGAGATCATTGAGCCCCTGATTAGCGCTCTCCTTAGGTCATTCTAGGCTATTCCAGAAGAACAGCTATTCTCTTCTGAAATGCCCCTGTAAAGATTCTATTACGAACTCATCTCCAAGAGGATCCTGAAGGAATTAGAGATGAAATTCATTCTTGTCTCATCATAGGAACCACTGGAATATGGACACTCTTTTCCTTCTTGTTCCTGCTATACAGAGACCATCTAATTCTGTCTCAAATGTGGAAGATTCTGATAAACTAAAAATATTGTTTTCTAAGTGTTTACTCTTTAAGATCGATACCTTTAAGATACTGATACTGATATCTTTAAGATGGATATCAGAGATAGCTAACTGGGGTCATCACACATGCTTCCAAATTACATTTACTTTAGTCTAAAGTGAACAGTTTCAACTTCTACAATGTTTCACTTTCAATATCTAAAACATTATTTTAAATATATTTTAACTTGAAAAAGTTGCTTATCCCTTTCTTCTTGGATCCTAACAAGAAAAAGGTTTCAATTAAGGGAAAGAAGAGATAACTTTGTGGATTTTTTTTTCTTTTAAAAGTATCTGTATTTTGAAAATGAAAAACATAAATTTTAATTCTGAAGGAGAAAAATATCACAATGTAGATTATATATAAAGTTATTACATGTACAAGGACTAGAAAACACCATACTATAGTTTAATTGGCATGAAGTATTCATTTCTTACCATTGTCTTAGGTAATGGCAAAATTAAATCTAATGACATAATTTACCTTAGCGCAAGATACCTTAGGGCATTCTTCAGTCATTGAAAGTCTCTGGAACCTGAGCATCTTCCAGTCTCTCTAATGGTCTCTACCTGGATGCAGTACAAGATGCTGAGCCTCTTCTTTGCATATCAGATTCTGCTTAATGCCAGTTGTAAGGTGGCTAATACAACAGTGGTATCCTTCTCATTCCCTTTTCCAAGGTCTCTTCATTGGCTGGAGAGAAACACAAATGAAACCTCTTTCAGGTTCTGTTTGGAGGACAATATGGCTTTGAAAAGCCAGATTAGGAAGCTTGAAAAAGGAAACACCATTTTCCAAGTGGATTTGGTTCTAATCAATCTGTTCTGCAGAGAAATTTTTAAGTGGAGGGACAGGAATGATTTGATCAGCTAGGTTTGGGGCACTCTGGAGGCCTATCAAAAAGTCGCATTTATTTGTATTTATTTACATTTGTGCCAGCAGGGAAATCTTTTGAGGAAAGTACACCGTATGTACATACTAAATATCAGTTACATTGGGTTCCCATGTTCACATCCCTCATAAAACATGATTGGGGCACAATAAATATGGAAATATGAAATGCATTAAATTAAAGTGTTATTAGTTGAAGCAGCTGTAAGAATTTCTTATACATAAACATAAAGCCATGGCTCCCGTGAAAACATCAGGCAGGATGTTTCAGGCAATTTTTCCCCTGCAGACCTGGAAAGCATTGGACATTATAAAAATCCTTGCTCATTTAAAGTAGATTTGTATCAGCCACTGAAAAGACCTAAACTGTCAATACTTTGTATGTCTTATATGATAGACTTTGTTTCCAGGTGAAAAAAAACTACAGAAGCCAGAAGAAATGTTGGGCTCTCATTTTGTTTTGGAATTCACCTACACTAATGCTGGAGAGTGTGATTTTCTAATTTTTATCATCTATATATAATATATGAAAGAATAATTATTAAGTCAATTAATTTTAAATTTATCTCTTCAATAAGTAGCTTGCAATGTGACTTTAGGCAAGTCCTATATCTTTTCTAATGTCTCCCTTTCCCCCGTAATTTAGGACTGGGGTGGAGTTAGTAGGAAGGAAGAGTCTTGGAAATTAGATGCACCAGGTTGTAATTGCACTTCCACCAACTAATAAGTCTGTTACTTTACGCTGTTTGTCTAACTTCTCTGGATCTCTTTCTTGTAAGTTTTAGATAAGACGGGAAGTGAGTAGAGTAGTATGATAACCGGTGCCTAATAAATATTAAGGAGGTAATAAATATTCACATATTTATTTTTTTATTATTATTGAGTAGCTATTATTGCAACATTTATTATGTCATGTACCTGGCAGACATAATATAGGGATATGGATTCCAAGATGTCAACTAAGTGCAATCGTATATCAAGCACCTACCAAAAGGAAAACACTCTACGAGACATTTTTTTTTTTTTTTGAGATGGAGTTTCTCTCTTGTTGACTGAGTTGGAGTACAGTGGCGCGATCTCAGCTCACCACAACCCCCACCTCTCGGGTTCAAGCGATGCTCCTGCCTCGGCCTCCTGAGTAGCTAGGATTACAGGCATGAACCACCACACCTGACTAATTTTGTATTTTTAGTAGAGATAGGGTTTCTCCATGTTGGTCAGGCTGGTCTCAAACTCCTGATCTCAAATGATCCGACTGCCTTGGCCTCCCTCAGTGTTGGAATTACAGGCATGAGCCACCGCGCCCCGCCTCTGTGAAACTTTGTAAAACCACAAAAGATGTATGTGATAAAGTACTGCCCTTTAGGGTTCTTTAAAAAAGGAGGAAGCATGTCTAATCCTCTCAGCAACACTGCAGATGAATGAATATTGCTGGCATCACATCTTCAGTATCTAGCAAAGAACACTAGGTCTCTGGATAGAGCTAGTCAAGCATGACTTCACAAAAACGATGACACTTGAAGAAGGGAAAGACAGAAAGAAACCAAATGTTCAAAAAAGTGTTTCAGACAGGATGAAGACCATAGACTAAAGCATTGAGTCAAAAAGTATATAGCAGCACATTTGGGGCCTGGGGGAGTAGTAATCTCAGCTAAAGAAGAGGCTTTATTTAGGCCCTAGTAGGAAGAAAGCAAGACAGTTAGGCTTGGGCTTGTGGCCACATAAATTCCAGAGCTACGGCAGTCCCTAAATTAAGGAAACAGTCCGTAAATCATGGTTATTAGTTGTTTCAATATAGTGAAGGGTCTAGTAAATACCATGTGCGGCTACCGTAGTTAGAGAAGGGAAGATGTCTGGGGTGGGGAGACTGGGAGAAGAACAGGATGTGGATTTTGGATCTATCTTCTTTTTTTTTTTTTTTTTTTTTGGAGACAGAGTCTTACTCTGTGGCCAAGCTGGAGTGCAGTGACCCGATCTTGGCTCACTGCAACCTCCGCCTCCCGGGTTCAAGCAATTCTCCTGCCTCAGTCTCCTGAATAGCTGGGACTAGAGGCATGTGCCACCAGCCTGGCTAATTTTTCTATTTTTAGTAGAGATAGGGTTTCACCATGTTGGCCGGGATGGTCTCCATCTCTTGACCTCTTGATCCACCCATCTCGGCCTCCCAAAGTGCTGGGATTACACTTTGAGAGGCCACCCGCGCCCAGCCGGGTCTATCTTTAATTATTCCGTTTCATTTCCAAAAAGGAGCATCCACAATGCATTCTTTGACAAACCCTTGTCTACAATATGTTATGGGTTCAATGATTAGCTTAAATTATTGAAAAGGCAAGCTAGGTCTCTTCTTGCAAGGAACATTGTTCTTTTCTTTTCTATTTTCCCCTGTATGAAGATGTACCCTTTTCTAATGGACACCATTAAACTTGTTCTCTTCCTGGAGAGCTTGAGAAAATGTGCTTTTCAAAAGCCCATAAGAGCAAATTGGTGAAATAGCAATGAGAGTGAATGTGTTATACAACTGATAAGCCCTGTTACTCTCCATCCAGGCAGAAAGGTCTGAGCAAAGAGCATTCCACAGGAAGCCCCCCATGCACTCCGTAAATGGTGTGAAGCGCCTGCTTAACACTCAGCCTTTGTTGGCTGAGGTCTGACAGTTTACTTTGAACACTGACCCTACCAAGGTTGAGAGCAACACAAGGTGGCTCCGGAGACTTGAGTCTTCATCAGGAGTGGAAGAAGGAAGCCAAGCTTGTGGTTGTTGTTACCACTGGGGGATACTACAGAGAGCTACTTCTAAGAGAGAACCTAGCTGTGCAAACTGGGCAAGCCCATGAGAAATGTGTAAATTCAATGGAATAGGAGAGGTAGTCAGTGGAAGAATTTGGAGGCTAGCAGATTCCTATTTGGTCTTTTGCCCTAAGGTGCTCGTTCTCAAAGTGAGATTCTCATGTCTGCAGCATTAGCATCACCTGGGAACCTATTACAAATGCAAAATCTCACCTCCACCCCAGACCTCCTGAATCAGAAACTCTGGAAGTGGAGCCCAGAAACCAATTTTAACACACCCTCTTATCTCAAGAACTACTGCCTTAGGAAATAAACTCAGTCCCCAGATCTTTTCCTTTTGGTGCTAGGAACCTATGAAATTGAACTTAGAAGTTAGTATATTACAGGACTCAAGTCAGAATTTCGTTTCTTTCTGGTGATCTTTTTAAAATGGCGTGATGAGTCTAATCCACTACCAATGCAAATCAGTATTAAACTGACACTATTTCAAAACTTCCAAAGATTGTTGATAGGAAGAATGAGAAAACTCATGCTAAAACTTCCTCTCTGGTTATGCAATTGCTCCTAAATTCTACTGCGCTTTGAAATTCAATCCAAGGTTTTTATTCTATTTTAGGCATTTTGTTCTATAGTAATAGGCACTTAAGAATCTTGTGGGGTTTTTTATGCGTATTTGAGGACATGCTTTCTCATCTAATTGATTTTTTCATCTCGGCAAAGTAAAGGATGTATTTTTCCAGATAATTATATCTTTAGAAAAAGACTAGTCACATATACTGGCCTACTATCAAATGACTATTTTTAATTTTGACTGTGTTTTAGATAAGCACTCACTCAATCAGCACTAGTTTATTAAGAACATTTTTTTCTGCCCAGGAATGTACTGGTCTTCTGAGTATACTGAATTAAATACAAGGCCACTACCCTCAAAGAAATTTAGATTTACATAAGGATAAATCTGTCAGAAAATAGACGAAAGTGTCAGAAAATATACCAACCCATATTCAAAGGAAGCTGACGTGGTACAGCCTGAAAATCCCATAGGAGGTGCCAAGATTCCTTATTTTCATTTGATTCTAATTGGAGAACTAGTAGACTGAGTTCTCCTTTATTTTTTTTTCTATGATATAAATGCTATCTTCTGAAACGATTATTCTCCCAGCGCTCTATTGTGTTATTCATGCCTTCTCTCACCTGTTTATGCCTGAATATCTTGATTCAAGTCAACCACTTATTGAAATTACATTTGAGAAATCAAAAGAGCAGCTTTTCTACGGGAAAAAAAAGTGAGCGTGAGAGTGCTAGTGTGGGGCTGACAAATGGTGTATGCAGGTAATTCCGCCTGAGACAAGTGACGTTCCTCTGCAATGGGAAACCAAACAAGATGAGTTTTTCCCCAGTCCTCTGGGGAAATCATTCAAATGTACACTTTTATCAAACTCTAATATTGTTCTTGCTTTTTGCCTGTTTGCTTTGATGAAGCCGATAATAACAGAAATTTACATGTATTTGCATCTTTCTCCTAGAAGTCACTGAAGCATCTCAGAACATCATTTTAAAGTGCATATGCCTATAAGTGGCAAAAACATGAAATGTCATACAAATGTAGGCAGTGAAGTTCAGGAATAGAATCATTTCAAGAATGAGCTGTGAGCTTGCATCCCTCTTTGTTTTTGAACTGGGTAGTACGTAGGGAAGCATCTTTTTTTGTGAGTCTTCTTCAGGCTGAAGAGATTATAAAAGCATTTCTTCCCAGCAGTGAGACTAAAGCTTCCCCCCATTTCCGTTTCCATTTCTTTTTTTTTTTTTTTTTTGAGACGGAGT
Organism: Sapajus apella; assembly: GCF_009761245.1. Taxonomy (NCBI): domain Eukaryota; kingdom Metazoa; phylum Chordata; class Mammalia; order Primates; family Cebidae; genus Sapajus; species Sapajus apella. The sequence continues at coordinate 9,177,281 of NW_022436953.1, read as the reverse complement.
TTCGCTCTTGTAACCCAGGCTGGAGTGCAATGGCACGATCTCGGCTCACCGCAACCTCCGCCTCTCTGGGTTCAGGCAATTCTCCTGCCTCAGCCTCCTGAGTAGCTGGGATTACAGGCATGCGCCACCATGCCCAGCTAATTTTTTGTAGTTTTAGTAGAGACGGGGTTTCACCATGTTGACCAGGATGGTCTCGATCTTTTGACCTCGTGATCCACCTGCCTCGGCCTCCCAAAGTGCTGGGATTACAGGCGTGAGCCACCGCGCCCGGCCCTTCCGTTTCCATTTCTAACCATCCCCCAAACACATGCGTACCACACACACAAACTGATTGGAAATAATACAGAAACAAGTTTTAAAGATCATCTATTACATTCATTTCACTTTACAGATTTGAACAGTGTATCTCAGAGAAAATAAATGATGACTCCAAGGCCACGAAGCCAAATCAAACAGCAGATAGAGGAGGAAAGAAGGAAAGCAGCTCATTCCCGTAGCTTAACCCTCTGACACCTCAGCATCCCATAGGTTCCACGCTCAAACTCAAAGCTCATATTAGGAAATCTCACCTGCTTTTATAAAATTTCATTTTTAATTTTAGGCTCTTTCTTGATGCAGATTGCCTTTTTCACTTGATTGACTAGTTGTGAAAGAATACTGGTCCCTTCTAGCTCTGAAATGTTGAGATTCTATGATTCAGGTTAATTTGTGTGAGTCAATTCTAAAGGCATTTGCTGGAGCTGACGCAGAATGAAAATGGACCTTGGCAGTTTCAGAGTCAGCTACTCTCTTTTATACACTTGTAATTTTGTGATTTACTTCCTAGGAGTTTTAAGGTACATCGGTGGCCATGGGGAGGCATGATTTTAAAGAGGAATTAAAATAGAAACTTTGGAAAACTTACAAAAATAAAAGACAAAACCTGAGTTAACAATTTAAAAAACAAAACAAAACTTCCTGCCACTACAAAGCACAGAAAGTCCCCATCAGTCTCTCAAAAAGGTTCCATCAGTTTTTCAGCTTCTCTAAGAGATAGAGGAGATAGGGAAGGAAAGGTAGAGGAGGAAAGAAGGAAGAGTAGCTGAAAAGAGCACTTCGAGATGCTCTCTTATCAACTGGCAGAGAGCCTAGCAGACTATGTGGCAATGGATCCCAGCATCATCACCTAGTACTGTAACTGGAGGAAGTTAGACAACCTCTCTATACCTGGGCATCTTCATCTGTGAAAGGGACAACAGTAGTACACACTTAGACATTTGTTATTGTGAAAAATGAGTTCATACTTGCAAAGCTCTTAAAACAGCATGTGAAATAATAAATGCTCAAAGACGTTAGTAAATTTTTAAGTTATTGTTATTATTAATGCTGAATATAAAATCCATCAAGTTGGAAAAGCCACTTTTCTACAGAATAATGAACAATTCTATGGCACTTCTCAGTGTACAGTCTTTTCTACTACCTGATCTTATTTGCTCATCACACTAAACTTTGAGGGAGGAGAAAAAATGTTTCTTATCCCAATTTTATAGATTGCATAACTGAGACTAAAATTTAAAAAGGGGAATATAACCAACTTTTACACAGGAAAATGGGATTTGAACTCCTGACTCAAATTTCATGTTCTTTGCATTTACTACATTTAGTTACTTACAGGCAAATGATGCTATTTCAGATTCCTGAAGTTAGAGTGAATGTTCCCACATAGAAATAGTGCTGATCATATGAACTAATATAATGTATTAGTTATATGTAACTAAGTCTTGAAATACTTTTCATGCATTATAAAATTGGAAATTAATACAATAGTATAAGTGATTTAAAAATTTAGTCCCTATCCCAATTTTCCAGTCTCAGAATCTATTTCTAAAACCCAAATTAGAGTTTCAGAATAAGTTCATGCAGGAATTGAGCATAACATACATATTGCTCTGCAACCTATTGGGTTTTGTTTCATTTGGGGTTTTTAGATGAGCCATATTTGTTGGATATCATTCTATGCAAGCATACCTATTTCTAATTATTTTCAGTGTTACAAAGTATAGCACTGTGTGGATATAGAGTATCTTAATCAGTCATTTTCCTCAATCTTTTACTGTACTATAAACATGGACCTGAAGGGCTGTTGGAAACACAAATATTTTTCTTTGTGAAGTTTACCTATCAGACTTAATGTGTTCAGTTTTCACGTTGCAGCAACTCCTTTCATGAGTTGACCCTTCCTGAGAAAGTCTTTGAATATTCTTAGCATTTTGGGAGTCTTTATTTCACTCCCACAGGAACAAAGCAACCATTAACCAAGAGGACGATGAAAGGGTAAAGAATGCAGAGAAGAGCTTTCTTTCTGTGTTTCATTCTCCTCATGATGATGGGGTCAACTGTGGGAAGAACAGAACATTGTAGTCATATATCTGAATATTATTATGAATATGGATGCCACTTCTTATTCTAGGGCCATTTGAGCACCATCCAACAGACAAAAAAGTGATAACAATAAGACAAAGAGCATCAATTTTTTAAAACCTAAAATCAAATCTTATTCTGCAGCCGACTATTTCTTTGTTAACATTAAAGGAGCTTCCTCAGTGAATGAAAGAAAGCTTTATTTTTTAATCATTTAGCTTGTTTAAAATTAATTTTTATTTTGTAATCATAGTGTCATTTATCTATCTATGGTAAAATTATCACTTTTAACTATTAATTCTTCCATAACCTTCCATTTTAATAAATTGCATTTACTGCATTTTTTTCCAATTTTATAATATTTGTTTCTTGCTAAAATAGTTAAGAATTTTTAGCTCTATACCATACATACCCTACACAATTTGTGCAATTGTGTCTTCCACTCCTGAAATCTTTCCAACACAATTGTATCACTCTTAGGAGTCACTTAACTAATTAAGTTTGACATTACTATAACTATTTGCATGTGGTATTACAGATCTAGAATGTATGCAATTACATTTTTATTCTTATATTTCTTTTTCCTTTGTGTGATAATGGCTTTTTCCCGCTAAACTTTTTATGTTTTGTTACCAAGCTTTTTTTTATTATTTGTTTTTTCCCCTAAATGTTCTAAAAGATTTGTCAAATGTCTATAAGTTTTCTCCGAATGCTCAAATATTTTCAAACACACTATAGAGTTCTAATTCTTTTTTCTTTGAAGCCATCCCTCTCTCAGTCCTTCAGCTTCCCGCTTTCATGTACACTATTTGCTGTCTACTGCAGACCTGGCACCTCTCATCTGGATGGGATTTCCTGTGTTTTCAATCCTAAATCTCATTATTTTATTCTTTATGTTGCTAAATGCATTTGCTAGTAGCTTATCAAGAAAGGGTGCCTGAAAGCACATTTTTAAAGTCATCTTATTTATAGAAATATATCAATTATGCTTGAAACCAGTAGTAATGGTTAGTTGGATAAAGAATAAAAGTTTGAAAATTATTTTTTGTCAACATTTTGAAGGTTTAAGTCTCCAGCCTCCAGGCATGTGCCATGGCTGAAACATGTAATGCCATTCTTCCTCCTGGGCCTTTGAAAACTCCATTCTGCTTTTGCTGTGCAGTGGGGCCTGATGAGATATCCTGGTGTGGTTTTTTTCCCTCTGTTTCTCTCAGTGGCCTCTTTCAATCATGAGAATACATGTCCTTCTGTCCTGGAAATTGTTTCTTGTGATCTATTTGATAATCCCTTATGCTTCATTTTATCTGTGCTCTCTCTTTCCAGGGACTTGCCTTGACTCTACTGTCTAATCTTTTTGTTGTTGTTTTGTTTTTGTTTTCTTTGCTATCATATCTGTAATTTCTAAAAGCTTATTTTTGCTTTTTGTTTTCTTATCCCCCTTAAATCTTATGTCATTTATAGCATTCTGTTTTTATTTCATGGCTTGTATTAGTCTGTTCTCACATTGCAATGAAGAAATACCTGAGACCAGGTAATTTGTAAATAAAACAGGTTTAATTGGTTCATGGTTCTGCAGGCTGTACAGAAAGCATAGTGACTTCTGCTTCTCTAGGGAGGCCTCAGGAAGCTTCCAATCATGGTGGAAGGCAAAGGGGAAGTGAGGTGTCCCGTATGATGGGAGCAGGAGCAAGAGGGAAGAGATCCTATACACTTTTAAATGATCAGATGTCATGAGAACTCGCTCACTGTTACAGGAACAGTACCAAGAGGATAGTGCTAAATCATTCATGAGAAATCCACCCCCATGATCCAGTTACCTCCCACAGGCCCACCTCCAACACAGGATTACAATTGAATATGAGATTTGGATGCTGACGCAGATCCAAACCATATCATGGCTATTAAATCTTGCCTTAATTCTCTAAAAAAATTAACAATAGACTTTTCTTTTAAATTTTATTCTTCTCCCTGTGTTGAATCAATTTTTCTGAAGTCTGTTGTCTTTGGCCTCCATCTTACATATTGAGGTTCTCGTTACGTATTTGATAATCCTTGGTTATTTATTTGAATCCCAGAGTAAGACATTGAATATCTCATAGAATCTCTAGATGCAGCAGAAGTTCTTTCTGACTTGAGGCCTTTATAGTAGGTTGGATAACAATTCTGATTCTTATTATAAGCCCTTCAAAATGTAGTATCTGTTTTCTATAGGGTAATTCTATTTCCCCTAAAAAAATCCTCTAGTCCATTTCCTGGGTGTTTCTTGTGCTTTGAGTGGATGGGTGAGTAATACATCTCACCAACCTTACTCTGGTAACAGTGTAAGGAAAGAAGACTGGGTGACTTTTGATTCACTTTGTGTACTTTCTTAATGCTCATATTTTCTCTCTTATACCTCAATACAGTTTACCTACCACAAACAGCAGGACCAGCTACATAATTTATAGGGCCCAGTGCAAACTAAAAATATGGGCCTTCTTCAAAATTAAAAATATCAATTATTACATCAGAGTATTAAACAAATATGAGGTTCTTCTGAGCGTGGTATTCTGTATATTGCACAGGTGTTACACCCATGAATTTGGTCCACACAAACACACACTCTGTCCTCTGCTTGGTTCAGCTTCTCCAGAAAAGAATGAATATGCTGTCTTCTGAGAGGCTACCATAATCTGGCTAAGAAGCATGAGAGTGAGGATCTGGGGAATGAACTTTAAGCCAATCCACCAGTTTCAGTCTTACACCTGACTCTCATTTCCTGTGACTCTTGGTACTGCTAAGAATTCATTCTTTTCAGGATTCTATGAAACAAGATAGGTCATTCCTCCCATTTTCATAATTATCACTCTCTGTAGGCATGGTCTAGTCTTTGAAAACGAAATGCTTCTTCACTTCATTTTTCAAAACTCCACTGATAATGATTATCAGTATAGTCTCCATTCTCAGGATGTTCGTCCTTATGTGCTTGTATCTTTTATTATTTTAATGTAATTTGGGGAGAATATCAAATGGAATAGATATAAAAGCATTTTGTTTCCCAAATTATCATGTCTAACCAGAGCAATGATATAGTACTTAGTCATTTTCTTATTTTAATATATTTATAAAAAATACCTCATTTTACTCTCCAATGATTTAATATGTGTCACCTTTGGCTAAATTTTACTTTACTGAGTCATTTAAGATTCTGAGATCTAAGTTTGAATGCATTTTGCTCTCACATGCCTCCAATTTCCACCTCCTCCTCCAGATCCTTTAAGAAGAGGGGGGTGGGTGTCGCTTTTTCTGGAAAATGGAATAGATTATGTGATACATTTATTGACCCAAATATTTCAAGACAGTATATGTCTTGTTCCAGCCAAATTGCTGGCTGAATAAGATAAGATATTGAATTTTTAATTGCAAGCCATTATGAAACTAGCTGTTTTATATCTACTAACATATAATCAGTAGTTAATGATTCTCCATTGGTTTCAAGACAAAAACCTTAAATTTAATTAGGACTCTGAGGCACAGCCAAGAATTTGGTGACTGATAACCATTCTGACAGAACTAAAACTTGAGGAAGTGGAATGTCAGTATAGAAACCTTGAATCCTAATGAGGGAATGGATTATTTTGTCCTTACAGTGTTTGCATATACTAATGCAATACCATTTTAAACAGAATTTTTGGTTCAGACTGCAAACAGTGTTATTTCAACTCTTCCTTGCTAAAGCTTCACTTAAAATTAATAGTAGTGTGCTGTGTCAGTACCCAATTGTCTAGCATAACTGAAGAAGTAGTAAACTATCAAGACAATTAATTGGACAAGATTCAACTTGTCAATAATCTCAGCCATCTCAGAATCATAGAAGCCTAATAGATCCCAGCTCTCCCGATTGGTTGTGCATTGACTGTCTAATTAAGAAGCAAAACTGTCTAAGGTGATTTAAGATCTAGCCTCATTCTACAGTGAGATGGATGTCTTGTCAAAAATCTGCTAAAATATTCACCACCACAACCTATTCAACCCAGATGCTACTCAGTCAAATGTGGAAAGAAGAATGGGAGAAAGAATATACATTTTGTGTGTCTGTGAATTATTTTTTAAAATTTTTGTAAGCACCGCTCTCCTTTTATTTCCCTAGGACTGAATGAATATCTCCCCTACACTTCTTAGGACTAGGAAAATAAATGAGTATCCACGAGCAGATTTGTCAGAGAACTATTTTGTAGGAAGGTGATTAAGATTTTCTTCTTGTAGTATGACCTGCCCTACCCTGGCCTCTTTTGAGAGAAGGAAGCAGAGGTGACAGTCCAGAACTAAGTATCTTGTTACCACTGATAATAGAGAATGAAAACTTTGAAGAGGTCTTTCTTCACATCTCCCTGCCAAAGGACTTCCCAAAGTTAGTCTCCATGAAATTTAAGCCTGCTGCCTTTAACTCTTATGAAGCCAAAGCACTTTGCTTTTATTTTTCCAGCAATGAAAAAATACCCTAACCACTCTTGATTTAACAAAAATAAAATGGAAAGAATTAAGAATGGTGAATTCTCTTTATCTGACTTTTTTATAGCCTAGGCGTTCCACTGACAACGTGTAACTTGATGTTCCCTAAAGCAGGCTAAATTTGTGATAATGTAGAAAGAGCACCTACCTACCTGGAAATTTGAGTGCCCAGTTCAGTTCTTTGATCTTCTAGCTGTATATCCTTAGAAAATTCTATTAGATTCTTTGGATCTCAGTAGTCACTTTTTAAATTGAGAATAATAACACCTGCTCAATTGTTTGTGGAATTCCTTAAATGTTTCCTCTGGGTCACACCTTTTCTATACACTCATATTAAAGCTATTATTTTATTTGAGTCTGCACAATAATCCTACTATTAGATGTAACATCAGTATAGGTTCAGAGAAGTTAAGTAACTTAAAGAAGGTCACACAATTTATAAGCAAGAGAATCAAGATTCATAGTTAAGTCAGTATGGCAATGCAATTTATAACCCAAGGTCGTACTGTTCTTTATGGCAAACCATCCCATGTCTTTTTGACATCAGGTTCTTATCTATGAAGTGGAGCAAATAGAATTACTATTTTCTAGGGTTGTGAAAAGATTAAATATGGCAATGGATGCACAATAATTAGACCTGTGCACACATGAAATAAAATCATTGTTGCTATTATTATAAGAAAAACAACAAGTATTAGTAAATGTTTTTAGCATCTTCAGGGATTATCACTTAGGATCTGTTGCCATTCGTTAGCTGGCCGAGAAGGTTCTAAATTAGGAGTACACAGGACCTCACTCTACTCACCGGGGCTTAGAAACCCATTATGCCCCATTGTCTTTGGGGGATTTCATATACCATTCCTAGAGGAAGTCTGAGCACTTTACTCTTTCTCAGTTTGTATCAGCAATAACAAGCCTCCCCTGCTAGCCAAAACTCCCATGCTGATACCAGAAAGTGTTTAGGGCAAAGCAGATGGTTGTTCTCTTCCCCAGTTTCAGGAAATCTCACAGAGACTAGACAGATTATACATAGTTTGGACTTGGAAAGGAAGGGTATCCTAAATACTAGAGTATCCTAAAGATGGTCTAGGAACTGTGCATAATGTTAGTAGGTTTCTTTTTTTATTATGTGAGCATTACCTCTTCCCACTCAGATCCCCAGAGTGATGATACACTGCGTGACTTCTCAAAAACCAAACACTGTAAGGCAGCTGCAGGTGGTGTGGTATTCTGGTAACCAGAACTCGTTCTAACTTTCTGCAAACACATTGGTTAATTCCTATGAGCGCTGAAGTGGTAGTGCTACAGACTGTGAGCGGGCCATTTTAGACTGGGATGCATGCATTTTCTCAGATTAGGACTTCCAGGGCATCCACAAATCACATTACATTGCTGTTCAAGTCCCCCCTTTCTTTTCCTCCCCACTCCATGGCCCCCACAACATTATATGAAACTCCAATCTCATCTCAGTCAAACAGGCAGCTGCACAGGCCCCTGGAAAGCCAACAGATATATTGAAGTTTGGTTTCTGCAGCACAGCCCTCAGGGTGTCTGTGCAACTGTCAGGATTGATGCGCTTTAATGGTTGTCTTGCAAGAAGCCGCCTTGTGTGAAATAGTTGGCTCTTGAACTGGTCAAATACTTGTTACTGATCTCCCCTGCTGTGAGGTGTGATGATCCCTGACAGATAAATAAGAGCCTGAGTTAAAAAGAATCCTCTTAAAATAAAAGCAATTCATTTCCCTTTTCTATTTTAAAGTGCAGCTTTGCAAGGGGCCCTCGTGTTATCTTCCTTTTCCCTGCCGCAGTGGCCCCCATAATGAACTTCCCACATATAATGAGAATGTGTGCGTAGGGCATCATGGCCTGCCCCTATTCTGGGAGAGCAGAGTGACAGTCCCTGCTTGTTTATTACTTATAACTGAAAGGCATAAAAGAGGCTGCGGCAACAAAGCAGCCTCAAAAGAATCACTGGGGGGGGGGAAGGTGAAAGCCCCCAGAATGAATCTATATTTATGGAAGGACAAAGATGGTTTATCAGAGTGGCCTTTAGAGGAAAATACAATAATCACAGCATGCTGGGGCCCGTTTTAACAGTTTGCTCAAAATATATATGTTTCTTACTGAAGTTGGGGTTTTTGCAGATTAGTTTACTAATGGATTCCGTAAATAGAACAGAGGCAAGCCCTTAAAAGGAAAAATCAGAGGCAAAGATTTTGGTGAGGAAGAAGAGACGGGACAATATAACAATTTTAAACACGGCATTGGGAAGAAAGAATAGACTTGAAGCAGGCAAGGAATTAAGCAGCGACTGGGTTATGTGGGCAATTTCCGTTTGCCAGTGTCTCTGCAGCACAGGAGGGGTCTTGCTTTAAATATTTTTGCCTGAAAAGTGACCCAAGCACAGGCACAGTTTAGTTATTTTAGTCTCTGAGCCGTTTTTAGCAGAAGAGTCATTTGTGCATTTATTCTGGAGACCAGAGGAAGAGATAGCAAGCAAATACTAAGATAGCTAGTCAGGAAAGCTGGGGATAAATTTAAAAAAAAAAATTAACTACCTTAGGACACTTGCTTAGCTTTGAGTAATAAATGTCTTCCAAATAACACTGTCGGTTCTGTTAAGGACAAGATTGACTCTTGTCAATAGCAGTAAAAATGGAGAATTAGCAAAATATTTCACACTTCTCTTGAATTCAAAGGTGGAATTTTGTGAGAATTCGAAAGTGTTCAGGCAAATAGTTTTGTTTGGAGTATTTTGAGTTCAACTGTGTAACAGTGAACTGCTTTACAGACTTTAAGATACATTTCCAGTTTAATATATAGGTGGAAAATAACCCTCTCTCACTTCTCAGCGGGTCTGTATATGCTGGAAACCAATTTTTAATATTTTAGATTTGAATCAGTTAAGCTGTTAAGTGTGAGGATTTTCAATTTTGCGGAGATTATTCTGGATAAGAAAAACTTGACTGCAGGTAACAGTACTTGGTCTCAGCAGAATTTACAAACTAAAATAAATTAGGTTTATTTTATCAAATAGCTATTTATGTCTTATTAACTATCTTTATTTATTGGAAAATGATAACATCTGCTAATCCATAACACATAAGCACTCTTGATAATCAAAACAGCAAAACACTTTTTAAAACATCATTTGCTAGGAGATGATGTTTTAAATGAGTTTAAGATTTAGCAGCTCACTTTCACTTCCTGTTGTCTAATTTAGGCCAACTCTGGGGCCTTCAATTTAGAAATCGCAATTTTTGGGGCCATCCATAACAGCTTTATGCTGTGAGGTTTCAACAATAAAAGGTCCCTGTTTAAGGATTCAATTTTCCCATCCGCTGACATAGGTCTGAGGCAGTTTGAGTTAAATTGCCTTGCAGAGTAAGGTTAAAGACTTTTGAATGGGATCAGATGTAGGCTGATGAATTCAGGCTTACAGATTTTTTCATTATAAGGAGCACTACCATGCTGCAGCTGGAACAATTGTTTTTAATTAATCTGAATAAACAGTGGGGCTTTCACAAACAAATAATAACCATCAAATAAAATAGCTTTCTGGGAGGAAAACCTTCCAAAGTGGCAATATTGCCTTTGGGCTTTTGAGAGATTATATTTAATAAGAGGCTCGTTGCTTTTTTTTTGAGACAGAGTTTCGCTCTTGTTGCCCAAGCTGGAGAGCAATGGCGTGATCACGGCTCACTGCATCCACCACCTCCTGGGTTCAAGTGTTTCTTCTGCCTCAGCCTCCAGAGTAGCTGGGATTACAGGCACGCACCACCACACCTAGCTAATTTTTCTGTATTTTTAGTAGAAACTTCGTTTCACCATGTTGGCCAGACTGGACTCGAACTACTGACCTCAGGTGATCCGCCAGCCTCAGCCTCCCAGAGTGCTGGGATTACAGGCATGAGCCACGGTGCCTGGCTGGCTCACTGCATTTTTTTCAGGAAGAAAGGGAAATAGAGTTTTTGTATTGAGATCTGGGGAGAAGTATGGGACTTATCTGGAATTGCAGGAATGTAAGAACAATAGAATTTTGGAGCTAAATGGGATGTTGGTCATTCTGTATACCATCTAGCCATCATAATGTCCAAAATGGGGGAAAAATGAACTGTAAAGAACAAACAAAACCTGCCCAAGGTTTTATGTTTCATATTTATAGGAATAATCATGGATTATAAGAGTCGGGGAAATCTATATTCAGCTTATTTTGTTTATTAGGAAAGGGATTGAAGGGGGAAAGGGAAAACCTCCCTTGTGCTCTCTACAGATTCAGTGAAAAATCAACTGAAAAAAGGCAGATGAATAGGAGAAAAGGCATGAAAATGTGTTTAATAGTAGTTTTATGTGACACAGAAGACTTCAGAATGAAGACCAGCAGATACAGAGAAAACTTTCCATTGTTACGCTTAGGTTGAACAAAGTATAGACAGCTGTGTAGAAGTGTGATTGAACAAAAAGCGTGTGAGCTTAGAGATGGAGTGGGAAACCCCAGCAAGGCTGTCTGCTTAGATTATTCTTGGCCTCTCTATACAGCCTTCCTTCCAGAAGGAAGTGTGGGGCTGGACCCTCTCCAGAAAAAGGTCTTATGACCTACAATCAAACTAGGTAGGTCAAATAATTTTTTTTAGGACCAGATCTTACACAGAAAGGTAAAGGAAAGTAAGAGTCATATTTTTAGGTTTTATGGGCTGGCGTTGGGGAAAAGGGGTTCTGGTTTCTATAATCTGGCTTGGAGAAGAGGGATTCTAGTTTCTATGGCTAGCCTTGGTGAAAAGTGAGGAGGAAGAAATAAGAGGCCAGAGAAAAAGAGGTCAGAGAGAAACTATTGCTTCTGATGCTACTTCTGAGGCTTTCACTTTGGCATATTATTTTCTGATTCCAACAGAATGCAATTAAAAACTTTATAAATCTTAATAACAAGGTTCTGAGTTTCCAATAACTAGAAATTCATGATATTCATAATGTCTTCAGAGGTTTGCAGTAATGAGGGACCACCAACCTCTGTCATATATTGGGCAGAATCATTATCAAATGCATTATCCCAAGAGATCTATGTCATCAAGATTTAACTCAGATCACCATATTCTAAAACTTGCTGTTTTGAGTAGAAGTATTACATCTGTTTAACCACCTTTCCCCATTTGTGGAATCCAGGCAGTTTGACTAGAAAGGACTTCTTAGTAAAAGCAGTATTACCAGCTCAGCCTGCTATGACCCTGCTCATCATTGCTATTCTCCCTGATCTGCCATATAAAACGATGAAGAGCCAGACTGCTGTGTCTCCTCTAAGAGGTTGTTCCTTCAATCCTGGGGTGTGAGTTGTGACACAACACCAATTCTAGTCAGTCATTTTCCACCTTCAGTCACTTCCTCCAGCTCCAGACTCACCTTTCCATTTTGGGTGGGATTTATTGGCACCTTTTGTTAAGCTATGAGCAAGGGGAAAGATGATGTCATTTGATTCAACAGTGAGATGTGGGAGAGTGAATTAAAAGTAACTCTAGTTTGCATTTATTTACTATCAACTATGGATGGAATGCTATGCTGAGCATTATATATACCTTGTATATCCTTCTCATGTGAACCATGTAAAATGGCCAAGGTTATCCAATGCTGGGTCAGCTGGTTCTGACATCCACATTTCCCATTGTACTGTTAGCAGCCTGTCCTAGAACACATCTGTATTAGGGTTCTCCAGAGGAACGGAACGAATGGGATGTATGTACATATGAAAGGGAGTCTGTTAAGAAGAGTTGACTCACATGATCACAAGGTGAAGTCCCATGATAGGCCATATGCAAACTGAGGAGCAAGGAAGCCAGTAGTGGCTCAGTCCAAGTCCCAAAACCTCAAAAGTAGGGAAGCTGACAGTGCAGCTTTCAGTCTGTGGCCAAAGGCCGAAAGCCCCTGGCAATCCACTAAGTCCAAGAGTTCAAAAGCTGAAGAATTTGGTGTCTGATGTTTGAGGGCAGGTGGCATCCAGCATGGGAGAATGATGAAGGCTGGGAGACACAGCAAGTTAGCTTCATCCTGTTTTTTCTAGCTGTGCTGGCAGCTGATTTTATGATGCCCACTCACATTGAGGGTGGGTCTGCTTCTCCCAGTCCACTGACTCAAATGTTAATCTTTTCCAGCAACACCCAGAAACACCCAGATACATCCAGAAACAATACTTTGCAAGCTTCAATCCAATCAAGTGGACATTTAATATTAACCATCACAGCACCTGTATAAAGACAACAAAGTCATGTCAAAGAAATGGAGGATTTTTATATAAAAGGCTTCCCAAATAGTATGCTTCTTAGATAGGAAGCATTTTGTTCTCTTTTATAGCAGAGTTGATTTAGGATGAATATGAGGATTTATGTGAGGAACAGATTAAAAACTCAAAGTGAATTTTTAACCTATGAGCTGCCCAGCTATGGAACAGGGACAGCCACAGGAAAAACATGACCATCTGTTCAGGAGTCTATCGAAGAGGACTGTATGTCTGTATCTGAGGAACTGGTTGTCAGGGAACTCCCAAGCTGTAAAGTTCAATAATTCTGCTAACTGGTAATAGTGTTTCCTAAGCTTGGTAGATTTTATTTGCCTGCACTGCACCTTCCAAGCTAATGTCAGATTTACTCTGACTGCATTAAATAACTTTTGTGTTGCAAGTTTCATGCTCACCATCTTATAGTTAAATAGTAATGAATCTATATTTTTATTTTTGAGTATTTTTGTAAGCAGCATTTGAGAAGCGCTTAGGGACAGTGTAGTATGTGCTTCTGTGGTCACAGTGATAATATTCTAATTATTTCCTTGAGATCAGAACTTTAATCAATAAAATGAGTACTCTTTAAAAAATTAAACTGAGATGTATAAACCACCAGAATCATAAAGTCATCAGCATGCAATATTCCATATGACTGAAACAGGAAAGGGGTCCCCATTTAGACCCCAAGAGAGGATTCTTGGATCTCGCACAAGAAAAATTTAGGGCAAGTCCACAGAGCAAACTGAAAGCAAGTTTATTAAGTGGAGGAATTAAATAATAGCTACTTTATAGACAGAGCAGACCCAAGGGCTGCTGGTTGCCCATTTTTATGGTAATTTCTTGATGTTGTGCTAAACAAAGAGTGGATTATTCATGCTCCCCCCTTTTAGACCATACAGGGTAACTTCCTGACATTTTTATGGCATCTGCAAACTGTCATGGTATTGGTGGGAGTGTAGCAGTGAGGATGACCAGAGGTCACTCTCATGGCCATCTTGGTTTTGGTGGGTTTTAGCCAGCTTCTTTACTGCAACTGTTTTATCAGCAAGGTCTTTATGACCTGTATTTTATGCCGACCTGGTATCTCATCCCGTAACTTAGAATGCCTAATCATCTGGGCATGTAGCCCATTAGGTGTCAGCCTCATTTTACCCAGCCCCTATTCAAGATGGAGGTGCTCTGGTTCACACACCTCTGACACGACCTCCAACAAGTTGTGAACATTGGTAAGAATGAGGTCTAGCTTGTTATAAGAAATACCTTGAATTTAGTGCACCTTGGGTGGTATGTCACAAAAATAATCAGAGATTTGAACAAAACAATGTATTTAGGAACCATAAGTTTACCTTAGAAGTTAATTTAGAACTTATAAAGACCATAGAGTTCATTACCTTCTTTACCTCCTTTATTTGTACACATATTCACAACAGAATTTTACTAGTTTGATATAACACATTCCACATCTCTATTTTGTATATATTTTGTTATATTCCATATGATTATATTATTTGGAATGTTGTGCTATTTATCAGTATTAAACACTATTAGGCTTATTTTGGTTCTTGGCAACAGAAAATTAGCTGAAGCAAAATAGGGAGACAAAATTTAGGTATACATGTTGTTCAATGACCCCAAAGGCAGGACCTTGAAAGTGAGCTTAGGACCTTCAATGTTGTGAGGACAATCTCTCTTTTTCTGTTGTTTCTGAGTGTGGTTGTTTGGTTGGTTGGTTGGTTGCTTTTGCTTTGATCTTATAGCTATGTCTACTTCATTCATCTCACACTTTCTTCCTGTCAATTTCATACATCTCCAATTCACTTGGAAACAAACAAACAAAAATTAAAAACCACTGCCAACAGACCATAAATCTACCCATACAAATCCGACAATTCAGAGAGAGCCTTACTTCTTGGACTCAGTTGCAAAGTTTCAGCAAAGAAAAGCAGATGGGCTAGATTGGGAGAAGCCAATTGTTTCTGGCCAGAATGATTCATGTTTTGCAAAGGTGGCTTCTAGAAACTGCAAGTACGTGGATTGGAAAATAAGGCACAATTCTCCGAAGACCCAGAGAGGTCTGTCTAGACAAACCAATAAATTTAAACTAAAATGGCAGACGAACAGCATAGTGCTGTAGTTCTAAGCAAGGGTTGTATAGACATACTGCTTGAGTTAAAGTTCTAGATCTGCTTCTTCATAACTGTGTGGTCATGGGCAAGTTACATAATTCCTTTTTATCCTAGCTTCTACCACTTGTCTTATGCAAGTAATAAATATCTACCTCATAAGGTTGTTGTGAAGATTAAATTAATAAATACATGTAAAATGCTTTGAAGAGTGCCTTCCATATAGTACACACAAAGTGAACACAGGGTAATGTTAGCTGTGATTCATCCCAACCTCTGATGGGTAGAACACATCCAGAGATTGTCTTGCCTTCTATAAGATTGGGTCTGGTGGTAAATAGTAGGACCCTCCCAAAATAAAAAGCTTCTACTGTTAAAAACTGTATTTAAATATAAATATCCCAGTCATTATTTGCTCCTTCTCTCCTTCCTTTCTTTTTTTTTTTTTATTTAGTTCAAGTATAAGTTAAAGCAAATCCAAGAAAAAGAATTCACAATAAATCTGGCACACAAACATTCCCAAAATGCTCATTTTCAATATTCCCTGCTAGCCTTCAACCATAGATTGAAATAATTTATGTGGCTTTAATTCCAGTATAATATAATTGTTTATTCAGCTTCTCTTCCATTTACATCAAACATTTTTTCATGTTACTTCTAAGAGTTGTTTTAATGGTTAAATGATATTTTACAGTGTTAATTTATCATAATTTTATTCCATTTTTCATTCCCCTATTGGAATATTGCTGGATATGTGTATATATTTTTTTCATTATAATGAAGATATAATCATCAAATTGTTTTCTAACATAGAGTAGGAACTGTGTTTATAAATAACCATTGACTCAAAATCAATCAGTTTTTGCTAATTAAAATGTTGCTTTCACAAGTAAATTGAAGAATCAGCTAAGAACAGAAAGTTTGAAGAACAATACAGACAACAATGTACATGATAAATTTTTTTTAGAGAATTCACATAATTTTTATGTAAATGTGAGATGTCTTCAAATGCTCCATGTTATAAATATCTGCTGAAATTTATTATATAAAAAGCATGAACTTTAAACATCAGCTTTACTAATGTGGATTTGTGTGAGTAAGCCTAAATAATATCTATAAAATACATTTTAACTAAATTTATTACTTTCAAATACCTATAGCAACAAATTATAAACAAGTGCTTCTGAGCAAAACCATGGTGGACCCTAATTACTTGATAACTAGTTGTAAATAACAGTCCTTTGCATACAACCAGTTAATGAACTTAGGTCCTTAGAGCAGTTGATTCTTTTTAGTAGGTTACATATAGTTTTATACGATGTCATTCATACTAAGCAAAACTTAACAAAGCTTCTCTTCTTATTGAGAGTCAAAGGTAAGTTTAAGCCCAAGCTAAATCAAATGAGGAATAACTTCCCAATTATTCGAGTGTGAATTAATGTAAATTTTTTATATGGTACCATAGGTGGAGAAAGAATGTATTAGCTTCTTAAGGCACTTTTCCTTCTTAAAAATAAGTAGTAAGTATAAGGTTTGATGCCGACTTGAACCCCATTTGGACTGGCAATGACTCAGACAGCCTCTGCTTCTAAAATCTAGACTCATGACGTCATCGTTATGTAATAATCATCTCATAAATGAATATAAATATTTCTTATTAGAGTCAATGAAGTAGCAAACAGATATTGAGGAAAATACACTTGGATTTAAACTTACAGGGTCTCTTAATAAACATAGAGGTAGTTTTTATTCTCCTGTTAACTCAAAGCAGTGATAAAGGTTTTCTTATTGAGGCTATTGAACATTCTCAGCCCTGACCTTCTTGGGTAGAGAAGCTAATATGTTTCAAAAATGTAGCCCTTTTTTTGCACATAGATACATTATGCTATAGTAAAATGGAACCAGGAGTAAAAGTGTCCTCAAAATGTGTGCCACACCCTCCTGATGATGATGATGATGACAAAGACAATACTATTATTATGCACTTACCGTCTTCATTGACATTCATCTAAGTGCATTGCATGTTTTTCATTCTTTGATCCTCACAAGTCAATGAGGTTAATAATGTTTTTGTTCTCATTCTACAGATGAGGAAACAAGCTTAAGCTCATGATTATTCAGATACTATATACTGGAGACTGGATTGGCTCCAAGGCAGTCTGGTTTCAGAGTCTATTCTGCTTTTCTGCTCTTAGTAGAAATTAATCATGAAATTAACAAGTTATCTGAAAGTGCTGAAAAGTCATTTCACTTAGAACTTATCAAGTACTTATGGGCTCAGCATTCAGTATGTATTTATAGAAGTCAGCATTCAGTATGTATTTATAGAGAGACCAGTAAAGCCACATCACTTGGTTTTGTTTAGGCAACTGTCTTAGTTTTCTCTGGATGTCATAACAAAATACCATAGACTATGTGGCATAAATAGCAGAACTTTATTTCTCACAGTTCTAGAGGCTGGGAAGTCCAAGATCAAAGCACTGGTAATTCAGTTCTTTGCAAGGCTCTTTCCCTGGCTTGCAGATGGCTGCCTTCTCTCTGTAAGCCTGTATTAGTCCATTTTCATGCTACTGATAAAGACATATTCAAGTCTGGGAAATTTATAAAATAAAGAAGTTTAATGGATTTACAGTTCCACATCACTGGGAGGGCTCACAGTCATGGCAAAAGGCAAGTAGGAGCAAGTCATGTCTTACATGGAATGGAAGCAGGCAAAGAGGAAGCTTGTGCAGGGAAACTCCCATTTTCAAAACCAATAGATCTCATGAGACCCACTCACCACCACAAGACATGCCTCCACAATTAAATTACCTCCCACTGGGTCCCTCCCACAACACATGGGGATCATGGGAGCCACGAGATGAGAGTTGGGTGGGGATGCAGAATCATACCATATCAGTGCCCATATATCTTTTCCTTGTTTCATAAATGTGTTTTGTCTCATCTTATAAGGGCACTAAACCTATCATTAGGGTCCTACCATGGTAACTTCCTCTAAACTTTATTACCTCCTACAGGCCCCATCTCCAAATACGATCACACTGGAAGTTAGAGCTATAACATATGGATTTGGGGAGGGACACAATTTAGTCCATAGCAGCAACATTTGGAAATGTAAACTTCTATTCTCTTTCTATCAACATCTCACAGTAAATTAATCATCTTATCAAGGATATAATGGAAGCTAGTCTGATTTGGAAGGAATCAGACTATTTCTTCTTTCTCTAAAGTCCCTTTTAATTCTAGAATGTTGTAATTCCATCAAGTTACTTCTCTATAGTTAGCACCTGTGGAAGTTCATCCTTTTGGAAATGCAGATGGTTATTACTTTAGATTCTTTTAAAAATATGAGCTTGATATAGTAAACTGGATCTCTGAAACCTTTTTGCCATATCTTAGATCAGAATCATGTACAAACACATGCCTTTTCACTAACATTGTCACTGGTTGATCCACTGGGAATACCTAGTTGTTGGTGGAAACAGAAAACTTGGTATATTGGCAAAATCTGGGTACCATATTTTATTGATTTATTTGTTCAGGGCTTCTTTAAGGGCTCCCATGACACACTTAAATGTAGGATTAAAGACTATTAGCTCTTTCATAAAAAGGTGAGATGTGAACCATAGAAGCATAGCATAGGTTAAGATATCTTTTATTGACCTATGAGATGAAAATGTAATTCTTGAACTTCTCTTGCAAATTAGTGAGCAAAATGAGGTCCAATTTGTAGAAATTAGATTTATGTGTGTCTCTTCAAGAGTATAGCTGCTGCAAAAAGTGAAATATGCCTATGTCAATAAGACAATGGTTGTAGAAGAACTTAATGATGTCAAAATCTTGTTGTGCTTTGAAAGTCTTCATGACGATTTGATGTCAATTTCTCAGTAGAGGCCTGCCTAAAAGACTTAGATTCAGAACAGGCATAACCTGGAGTCCAAGGGAACATGACCTTGGGCACATTTTTTTACTGTCTTTAAGTCCCATTATCTTTTCATGTAAAATAGACAAATATTGGTACCTTCTTGTTGCACCAGCCACAAACCTTAGGGGTTTTTTTCTTAGATAAAAATAACCCTCAAAGGAATTTGAAATAGCAGAGAGCAAGGAACTAAGCCAAGCTAAACTAATACTTCTATGTGAATTTGAAAAGATACCCCCTTCTAGAGGGACAAAGGAAAAAGAAAAAAGGGATATTCTCATGGAGTTTCTGGTACCCTGACTGGAACAGGGCTATTGGAGAACAAGGCTGGATTCAACCTCTACGTGCTCTCTTGGCCTGAAAGCCACAAGAAAAACACACACTTTACAAACAAATGTTATGGCTTTATATAGGATTGCAGTCTTGCTACTGGGTTATAATGAAACAAGTTCAGAGGAAATTCTACACATATAGTGACATGTACTGAGTATTCCATAGCAAGTAAAAAAAAAAAACCAAAAAACCAAGAAAAACAACTACTATTCTGTAAACTCAAAATTCACTCTCTCTCCTTTTAGATGTTCCAACTACTCCTTGCATGAAATGCTCATGCAAGGCAGGTGAAACAATATTCCAGAGTCAGGGTACTGTTTTTCTAGTGATTGGCATAAGCCAGTCAGGAATTCTCCAAACCAATGGTACAGGTCTGTTTAAGAATAGAGTTTCAAGTGCCAGTCCCAGAAACAGAGCAGGCTCCACCAGCTTCTTATATTCTGTTTTGCAAAAGACGGGGAGAATCTCTGTATTTTAGCTATTGCATCTATTGAAAATTTTCATGGCATTGATGAAAGTCTACTTCTAACATTTGTTATGCCACTTAATAAGCTTATAATTTCATCAATAAAGTCCACTTCTGAAATTGCTAATTAATGAACCATTTAGTGTTTTATTGGATATGAATAACAAAAATGTTTGGAGTAGTTGCCTCTGAAGCATGAGCTTCCTGATTAGATCACTAGTTCACTACTCCCGGAGTGTATATTCCTGTTAAAATCAACTAAACCTAAGTTGCTGTTTAAGAATCAACCATATATAAATAAAATCAAAAACATTAATGTACTGTCATACTCAAGGACAGAAATTACAAAGCAAGTGATACCACTCACACTGTCTTAGACGGAGAATTTGATATTATTTATGCAAACATTTACCATGGTTGCTAGTAATAATAGGAACTTGAACTTGAGAGATTTTCATATTCCACTGAGTAGAAAACATTTATTGTAAGATGCACCATTATTTTATATATGTCAGAGAGAATACCCAAACTGCCCAAGTTGGGAAAATTAGTGAGGAAGTGGTATCGAAAGCCATGATAATAAAGAGCTCTATGCTTCTTGAAAGGGTTAGCAGAGATTAAACCCACCATGCAGAAAGGGATCACAAGAAAACATGCATATCTCAAACTTGACACCAAGTAGAAGGAACGGAGAGGAAAATCTCTACTGAGGTTTTTTTTTTTTTTTTTTTGGTTTTTTTCTTTTTTTTTGGGACGGAGTTTCGCTCTTGTTA
Source organism: Sapajus apella (assembly GCF_009761245.1). NCBI lineage: Eukaryota > Metazoa > Chordata > Mammalia > Primates > Cebidae > Sapajus > Sapajus apella. Next base: position 9,156,508 of record NW_022436953.1, on the reverse strand, counting down.
CCCAGGCTGGAGTGCAATGGCGCGATCTCGGCTCACCGCAACCTCCGCCTCCTGGGTTCAGGCAATTCTCCTGCCTCAGCCTCCTGAGTAGCTGGGGTTACAGGCACGCGCCACCATGCCCAGCTAATTTTTTGTATTTTTAGTAGAGACAGGGTTTCACCGTGTTGACCAGGATGGTCTCGATCTCTTGACCTCATGATCCACCCGCCTTGGCCTCCCAAAGTGCTGGGATTACAGGCTTGAGCCACCGCGCCCGGCCCTTTTTTTTTTGTTTTTTTTTTTTTTTTTTTAAGATGGGGTCTTGTTCTGTTGCCAGGCTGGAGTACAGTGGCATGATTTCTGCTCACTGCAACCTCTACCTCTTAGGTTCAAGCAATTGTCCTGCCTCAGCCTCCCGAGTAGCTGAGACTACAGGTGCCTGCCACCACAACCAACTAATTTTTGTATTTTTAGTAGAGACAGGGTTTCACCATGTTGACCAGAATGGTATCAATCTCTTGATCTCGTGATTCACCCACCTTAGCCTCCCAAAGTGCTGGGATTACAGGTATGAACCACCACATCCGGCCCACTGAGTATTTTTTTTAACCAAGCATGTACTCATGCAGGTTTAAAGTCTGAATGCAGACTACCAGTACAGTTTTAAAACTGTAGTTTAGTTTAAGGTGATCTCCAGTGAGTAGTGCCCCTAGCTAACTGACAGCAGCCAATGTAAATCCTCTCTGAAAACAACAACAACAACGTCTGTCCCAGCAATGGAAAGACAGTGGATTTTTTTCCTTTCTTTTTTTATTTTCTTGAGACAACGTCTTGCTCTGTTGCTCAGGCTGGAGTGCAGCAGCATAATCATATTTCACTGCAGCCTCAAACTCCTGAGCTTAAGTGATACTCCTGCCTCAGCGTCCCAAGTAGCTAGGATTACCGGCATGCACCACCTCTATATATATATAGTGGTGGTGCTATACATATATATATATATATATATATATATATATGTATATATAAACACATACATATATTTATACATATACATATATATATCCTGGAGTGGTGGTGCACACCTTCATTCCAGCTACTTGGGAGGCTGAGGCAGGAAGATTTCAGAGATATTAACATGTGAAAAATACGTGCATATTATAGCCAATGAAAATGTGATTTATTTATTCCTCTGTAAGCTGGCTGCATTGAAGTCTGTAGACAATGGGTTTCCTTTACAACGGGCATTGAAATGCTACAGAGGAGTTAAGTATATTCTGCGTGCAGTTAAATAATAATTATTGGCTATTCTTATGGTGTCAAAGGAATTGTGATGAGTGTGGTGGAAGGAGATAATTTCAGAGCTGTATTCTATCATCTCAGTGGCATTAAAGTCACGTGGCTCAAAGAGAAAGGCTTTCCTTTTGCTGACTTCTCATTAGTCTTCTCTAATGGAAAAGAAGCCCTTTGGAGAGAAGGCGTCTAGGAAGCCTCTTTTATAATATTAAGTTCTTTCAGGTTCATCCTTTGATTTTTCAGTAGATCTCTAGCAGATAGTTCTGTGCCTCTGAAGTACAGTTGTTGGGAGTTTTAACTTGATTAAGCTGTCACTCAAAACTGTTGTTTATATTATTGATCCAACATCAAAAAGCTGCCACACCATGGGCCTGATGTCAAAAAGTTTCAGAGTGACAGCAGGAGGAGCAGATGGAGTGTTCCAGCTTGGATGCTCATTTCTAAACCTCTCTGAGGTTCCCACAATTACCTGTGGGAAACACAAATACTCAGATTAACCCCAGGACATGTACAGAGAAAACGGAATACATTGTTTGAGTTGGGAGATAGTTTGAACTGGGAGGCTTCTCAATCTTATATTTGAAAAGAATCACTGGAGATCAAAATATTTTTGTAATAAACATTTTATATTGTACTCATTTTTGATTCAGAGAAAAGTTCCAAAGATAATTGATCTCTTATTTACCCCTCACATAGTTTACCCAAATGGTTTCATTACCACAGTACATTTGTCAAAACTATAAAACCAACATCCGTACATTTAAATCCTTTGAAAATAGTCAGTACCCACTGTGAAGCTCCAGATAATACATAAATACAAGAGAGAATCTACAAAGCAGCCAAGCTTCTTATGTATGCTAAGCTCTATTTATTTCTCACTTTGTTTATGCTATTCCCCCCTCCACTCACTTCCTCCTACCTAACGTTTAGATAAAGAACCTTACTAAGGCTCAATTTAAGGCTCAGCTCTTCCACGCTCTGCTCTTACTATCAAGGACTTACTGTTCCCCAAACTCCTATTCTGTATACGGATTCCTACACAAATTTGCAACTATTTTATTTCTGACTCATACAAACATATTTTCATTCATAGATATATTCTAAGCTGGGATTTTGGGATATATTCCAAACCTGGGTTTTTATCCTGATTTCCCCATCTTCCATAGCTGTATAATCTTGAGCAAGTAGCAGTAGTATTACCACCATTTACGTGATAAGAAATATGAATATTTAACTCTGACAGTGCTTAGTACTTGGGACATAGGATGGGGCAATAAATATTAACTATGCCTATCAATACTGTCATCATTACAAGAACAGGGTTCAGCAAACTCTGGTTCATGGGCCAAAATTTTCCCACTGCTGGCTTTGCAATAGTCCATAAATTAAAAATGGTTTTACATTTTTAAGTAAATGAAAACAATTTAGAAGAAGAATATTTGGTGACATATAAAAACTATGTGAAATTCAAATTCAGTGTCCACAAATAACTTTATTTCAACTGAACAATGGTAATTGGTTTAGGACTTTTTTTGGTTTTTGAGCTGCACGGACAGAGTTGCCTAGCTGCAACAGATACCACATGGCCTGCAAAAGTTAAAATATCTACTATCCAGACCTCTTCAGAAAAAGGTTACTGCTGCTTGCTGTATAAGCTTTGTTTCCTATGTCTCTCATATTGATCTCTGTAGAAAAATAAGGATGTCATATTTGTTTATTTACTTTGTAAGCTGTGGATACTACCTGTCTTAGTCTAATGGGGCTTCTATAACAAAATAACATTAACTAGATCACTTATAAACAACAGAAATTTATTTCTCACAGTTCTGTGGGCCAGGAAGTTCAAGATTATGGTATCCATAGATTTGGTGTCTGGTGAGGGCTCACTTTTACCTTCTGTGGTCTCACATAGTAAAAGGAGCAAAGCAACTCTGTGGGACCTCTTTTATAAGGTCACTAATCCCATTCCTAAGGGCTGTACCCTCATGACCTTGTTACTTCCCACAGGCCCCACCTCTTAATGCCATCACATTGGTGATTAGGTTTCAATATATGACTTTTGGGAGAACACAAACATTCAAACCATAGCACTACTTAAGGAGAGCATAACAGCATCACTCTGAACCAAACGTTCTTCATCTCAAAATGGAGGTAATAATGAACATCACCTGTCTCACATAATTAATGAGGATTAAATGAGAATGCATGTGAAGTGCCTGTCAATGTTTCAATCACAAAGTGCTCAATGAAGTGAGTGTTTTTCTTTAAACCTGTCTGTGTGACATTTCCAGATAATGAAAACCCCTTAGATCTATTTATGACAAACCCACAGCCAATATAATACCAAATGGGCAAAAGCTGGAAGCATTCCCTTTGCAAACCAGCATAAGACAAGGATACCCTCTCTCACCACTCCTATTTGTCATAGTATTGGAAGTTCTTGCCAGGGCAATCAGGCAAGAGAAAGAAACAAAAGGGTATTCAAATAGAAAGGGAGGAAGTCAATGTCTTTGTTTGTAAACAACATGATCCTGTATCTAGAAAACTCCATCATCTCAGCCCAACAGGTCCATAAGCTGATAAGCAACTTCAGCAATGTCTCAGGATACAAAAATCAATGTGCAAAAATCATAAGCATTCCTATACACCAAAAATAGACAAGCAGAGAGCCAAACCATGAATGAACTTCCATTCACAATTGCAACAAAGAGAATAAAATACCTAGCAATACAGCTAAGAAGGGAAGTGAAGGACCTCAAGGAGAACTACAAACTACTGCTCAAGGAAATGAGACAGGACACAAACAAATGGAAAAAACATTCCATCCTCATAGGTAGGAAGAATCAATATCATGAAGATGGCCATACTGCCCAAAGTAATTTATAGATTCAATGCTATTCCCATCAAACTACCATTGGCATTCTTCACAAAATCAGAAAAAAAACTGCTTTAAAATTCATATGGAACAAAAAAGCCCATATAGCCAAGACGATCCTAAGCAAAAAGAACAACTGGAGGTATCACACTACGTGACTTCAAACTATACTACAAGTCTGCAGTAACCAACACAGCATGCTACTGGTACCAAAACAGACACACAAAACCGTGGAACAGAATAGAGATCTCAGAAATAAGACCCCACATCTACAATCATCTGATCTTTAACAAACCTCACAAAAACAGGCAATGGAGAAAGGATTCCGTATTTAATAAATGGTGCTGGGAAAACTGGCTAGCCATATACAGAAAATTGAAACTGGACCCCTTCCTTACACCTTATACAAAAACTAACTCAAGATGGATTAAAGACTTAAATGTAAAACCCAAAATTGTAAGAACCCTAGGAGAAAATTTCAGCAATACCATTCCGAATTAGGCATGGGCAAAAATTTTATGATGAAATCACCAAAAGCAATTGCAACAAACGCTAAAATTGATCTAGTTAAACTAATGAGCTTCTGCACAGAAAAATAATTTATCATCATAGTGAACAGACAGGCTACAGAATAGGAGAACATTTTTGCAATCTACCCTCTGACAAAGGTCTAGTATCTAGACCCTATAAGGAACTTAATTTATAAGAAACAAACCCATTAAAAAGTGAGCAAAGAACATGAACAGACACTTCGCAAAAGAAGACATTTTTGTGGCCAAGAAACATTAAAAAAAAGCTCAACATCACTGATCATTAGAGAAATGCAAATCAAAACCACAATGAATACCATGTCATGCCAGTCAGAATACCAATTATTAAAAAGTCAAGAAACAACAGATGCTGGCAAGACTGTGGAGAAATAAGAATGCTTTTACACTCTTGGTGGGAATGTAAATTAGTTTAACCACTGTGGGAGACAGTGTGGTGATTCCTCAAGGATCTAGAACCAGAAATGCCCTTTGACCCAGTAATCCCATTACTAGATATATATCCAAAGGAATAAAAACCATTCTATTATAAAGATATGTGCACACATATGTTTACTGTAGCACTATTCACAACAGCAAAAACTTAGAAGCAACCCAAATGCCTATCAATGACAGACTGGATAAAGAAAATGTGGTACATATACACCTTGGAATAATACTACACAGCTCATGTCCTTTGCAGGGACATGAATGAAGCTGGAAGCCATCATCCTCAGCAAACTAACATGGGAGCAGAAAACCAAAAACTGCATGTTCTCACTCATAAGTGGGAGCTGAACAATGAGAACACATGGACACAGGAAGGAGAATAACACATACCAGGGCCTGCCGCGGGACTGAGGGGAGGAAGAGCATCCGGATGAATAGCTAATGCACGTGGGGCTCAGTACCTAGGTGATGGGTTGATAGGTACAGTAAACCATCATGGCACACTTTTACCTGTGTAACAAACCTGCACATTCTGCACATGGATCCCAGAACCTAAAGTAAAATAAAAATTTTAAGAAAAGAAAGTTTAAATCTCAGACAGTTCTTTCTGAAGCTACTCTCCATACTATATCAAATGCCAAATAATCAGGATCCAGTATGTATAGGACCCTAATATCTACAAACACTAAAACACATTAAATATAGCTCATAATACAGTACTCTCACTGGGTACTTTTTCAGTTACTTCCCATTGATTAATTTATTCTCATTTCCAAGTGGCTTATTATTAGAGATTAATTGGTAGAAAATAGCCCCTTTTTTGTTAACTAAAGTTAGTATGGCTCTTGTTTAATCTTGATCACACACCGGAGACACATGCATTCATTGAATCTTGAACTTTTCCAAATTAATAACGTTTTTGTTATTTTAAGTTATCCACTGAGTGCAACACTAGGCATAGTACAATTTGCAGAGGATAAAATAATGAACCCAAACAGACTCGATAGGTTTTGCAGCCTAGGGAAAAAACAGACATTATTGATATGTCATATATGGGCATGCTATATTGCCCTGTGTTAAATGCTATGAAAAAGAAGTATAGGGAGTTATGAAAACCTTTGACTCAGTCAGAGATAGGAGTGAAGGATGACTTGAAGTTGACTACACTGCAGGAGACAAGATTTCGAGTAGAAATAGCATTATATACAAAGGCCCAGTGGTTTAAGGGAGGACAGAGAACATGAAAAGTGCCAGGCTGAGGGACAGTTAAATGGGAACAAGCTAGCACTTGGTCAAGTCCTTCCTTGGTCCAGTCCCTGGTTTCTTCTCCAGTACCACCAAAGGACTTGACCAAGTGCTAGGTTGTTCCTTTTCATTATAAGACCATTGCCCTGGATGTCTCTGCTGCAAAGTGAAACAATCCATTTATTTAGTAAATATTTCTTAAGTACCTACTATGTGTCAAGCAGGTTCTAAGCAATGAGGGTACAGCAGTGAAAGAAAAAAAAAGGGCCTAAATTCTTGTGCTTACGGAACTTAAATTCTAGTGAATTCCTACATAAGACTTAGTAAAGGATGATACAACACAACGTTTGTTCAACTTATTTTTTCATTTCCATCCCTCACTCCCAACACTCACACAAAGGGCCCTTGAGACTTTTTTTTTACCTGATTATTCCCTCCACGAAATTATAATACCAGAGACACACCATATATCTGTTTAGGTACTATATATGTTTCTGTGTTTATATGAAAAACAAGTAAGAGATTTGGCCCTCCAAGAATTAACATTTACTCCCTTGAAGGCAATATCACTTGCATTAAGAAGGCATGATATACAAGAATGAGCTAATGATAAAAAAATTTTTTCTATTTGGTAATAGCTGACCAGAGCTTACCTACGAGGCTACTTGACAAATATTAATTCTGTATATTTGTCATTGCCTTGATTAAAAAGGATAAATTAGTAACACTTGTGTTAGCTTCCTGGTATTGATCAATTTGCTTTCCTGACCCATTTCCCTATTTTGCATGTCTATTTGTCTCAGTATCTCAAAGCTTCCCATCATCCTTACTTCCTTAGTCAGAACCTTTTTACTCTTAGCACTATCTACTTGAAGACGTACTGTCAAATTATGCTGTATTCGGATACATGTGTAAAGTTTCATGATTCTGTAAATAATTTTATGTCACTAGTTTAATTCTATGTCCCAACGTGTTCATTTATTTGATTTAGCTTGAATTACATTATTATTAATAAAAATAATATGTAAACAACAAGACTATGGGTGGTTTAGGTGATGGAGAAAAGTTCAGGACTGTGGGTAGTTCATTTGTATGCAAATATGTTAGTCACTGTGCATATTTCAGTGAAAAATTAGTAAACGACTTCATAAAATGCAAGATAATTGGGAAACACCAAAACGGGTGAATTCTAAATTGTTTTGCAAACTTTATATAGATGTGTTGAGCAAATCATATTTTTGGCTGCCAGTTTTTAGTGCCGTAAAATGCGTTAAAAAGTGCTGGCCATATATCTTGGATTTTGTTTTCTCTTTGTAGAATTTAATTCCAGATTTGCTTTGATCTCATTCTTGTATTTACATCTTGCTCCTTTGTTTAAACTGTCTTCTTTTATTTACAATATGCAGAGAGGGAAGCAGGTTTAAGTCCAATTACCATAATTTCTGCTTGACTTATGTGCACTTAAGCAGTTTAAATCTTGCTTTGGTGACAGGAGACTTTTCCTTCAGGATTCCACAATAAATCCTTCCAAACTGATGAATAATTGAATTCACAGTGAGTCCCTTCAGTGCATAAAATACTTGGGTTCCTGGGTCTCACTAAGTTTGAGGAGGAGGCCCGGCATCTGGAACACAACTCAACAGTAGAGACATCCCTCAGCTGCGCCAAGTACGGAACACATCAAACTGTAGTGCACAATTCCCTTTCTCTCTGAAAATATAATAAATTTTCAACTGCTGAATCAAAGGCAAATTCCTTATTTTGAAATTTCCTAAGGTTCTACTTGAAGTGGCTGCCCAGCTTCACTTATGCTTGTCGTGTTACTCTCAGATCAAAGGTTTGGCCTCAGTGGGATCTTTGTCTCCGTTCTGTCTCCAGGCCCTGGCTTGTGCTATGCACCCTACTTGGTTTGCTATTATGTATCTCTCTACCCAAATCCTACTCATCATTCAAGGGCAAGCTCACATGTAAATCTCCCTTGGCCACTTCAGCTCCTGTCCATCTAACCCTTCTCTAACTCTTATGGAAATGTATTGATATTCATTTATTTTCACCAATAGCCTCACACAATTTTGTTTTATTATTATTAAAATCTTCAAAGTGAGTCTGTAAATGCGAGCATTGCCATTATGCAAACTCGAACCCAAAATGTCACCTGTCATGGCTTTACTATGTGTGCACAATCCTTTAGCACTCCTGTCTTCAAAAGGTGAATGTTATTCCCACCCCCTTGAGTATGGCTGGATTAATGACTCATTTCTCATGAGGAAGACATAGTGAAAGTCAGCTGTGTGACTTCTGAGGCTAGTTTATAAAAGGTTACTGCAGGATCTAACTTGCTCTGTCTCTTGGATCACTTATTCTGGAAAAAAACAGCTGCCATTTTATAAGGACCCTGAAGCAGCCCTATGGAGAGGCCCACACATGGATAAATAGGAGGCCTCAGCCAGCAGCCATATGAGTGCGTCATTGTGCAAACAGATCTTCCAGCCTCAGTCAAGCCTTCAGATGGCTGAAGCTTCAGCGGATGTCTTGACTGCAACCTGGCTGAATGCACCCTAAATTCTAACCCATAGAAATCGTCATATGATAAATGTTTGTTATTTTAACTGCTATGCTTGGGTGTAATTTGTTATGCAGTAATAGACAACATCTTTTACTCTTCCTCTCTCACTTGCCACATCCCTCCTACCCATCATTAAGGCCTGCCTAGTTTTTCTCCAATGTATATCCATAAACTGAAATTTTCTTAACCTCCACTACCAGCATCAGCTCTCACTATAGCATTACCTTTCTGACTGTTATTCCTGTTTTATTATTTGTTTTCCCTCACCACACTTTGCTCCCCACTTCCTAGTAAATCCTCCTACTCCATCCAGAGGGATCTTTATGCAACCCAGTTGTATAAACTACTGTAGTTGTGCTTTGCAATGGCTGGAAAGCATACTGTAATAGGCAGGATTCTAAGATGACCCCAAAGATACTTGTCCCCTGGTATAACTCCTTGTATGATCCCTGTCGTTTGAAGGTGGGTAGGGCAGTAAATACGAATATGGCTGTCACTCTTGTGGTTAAGCCATATTGTATGAGAAAGGTAAAGGAATTTTGGAAATGTCAGCAAGGTCCCAAATGAGCTGTATTTTCATTAATCAGAGGTGCTTATCCTGGGTGGGTCTGCCTGAATTAGGTGAATTCTTAAAAGGGACTGAATCCATCGTAAAGCGAGAGATTTGAAGCATGAGAGATTCTTCTGCTCAATTTGAAAAAGTAAGTTACCATGTTGTAGAGAGAGTCATGTGGCAGGAAACAGTGGGTGGTCTGGAGTTGCTGAGGGCCTCCATTCCCAAAATTATAAGAAGCTAAAGTCCAGGTGCAGTGACTCAGGCCTAATCCCAGCACTTTGGGAGGCCGAGTTGGGTGGATCACCTGAGGTCAGGAGTTTGAGACCAGCCTGGCCAACATGGTGAAAGCCTGTCTTTACTAAAAATAAAAAAATTAGCCTGGCATGATGGCGGGCACCTATAATCCCAGCTATTCAGGAGGCTGAAGCAGGAGAATCACTTGAACCTGGGAGGCAGAGGTTGCAGTGAGCCAAGATCGTCACTGCACTCCAGCCTGGGTGACAGAGTGAGACCTTCATCTCCAAAAAAAAAAAAAAAAAAAAAGCAGCTAAATTCTGCCAACACTCAGTGAGTGTGACAAGGAACTTATGCCTCACATGAGATCATAGCTCCAGGTGACCTCTCTCTCCATTTGAGCCTTGTAAGATCCAAGCAGAGAACCCAGATGCACTATAGTTAGCCTGCTTACCCATGGAAAATGTGAGACAATAAATGTCTTGTTAAGCTGCCAAATTTGTTAAGCAGCAATAGAAAACTAATGGATGTACAGAACCTGTCACCACCCAAAAAGAAACAAGCACGTCAGTAATCCACTGGCATAATTCTTGATTCATATATTTGATCCAGCATTTTCTTATTCACATTGCTGCACTTAAGTCTAACTTGAAAAGGTGTTTATCCCCCAATCCTCACATTCTTCACAATAGACTGTATATTTATTTAAGAAGCAATTATAGGCCAGGCGCGGTGGCTCAAGCCTGTAATCCCAGCACTTTGGGAGGCCGAGGCGGGTGGATCACGAGGTCAAGAGCTCGAGACCATCCTGGTCAACATGGTGAAACCCCGTCTCTACTAAAAATACAAAACATTAGCTGGGCATGGTGGCGCGTGCCTGTAATCCCAGCTACTCAGGAGGCTGAGGCAGGAGAATTGCCTGAACCCAGGAGGCGGAGGTTGCGGTGAGCCGAGATCGCGCCATTGCACTTCGGCCTGGGTAACAAGAAAGAAACTCCGTCTCAAAAAAAAAAAAGAAGCAATTATATAGCTCTTACTATGTTCCAGGTATTGTCTAAGGGCTTTAGAAATATTACCCCTGTTAGTTCTCCTAACAATCCTAGGACAATGATATTATTATTGTCCCTACGTCAAAGATGAGGATGCTGGCATGCAGCCGTGATCTCGGTCATAAAGCTCTGGGGCTGACAAGAGACTCTTGTTCACTAAGAGCCACTATTTATTTAGGGAGTGAGGGTGTCACTCCTTTCTGGTAGTAAGGATGTGGCTGAAGCAGTGAAATAACGAAAATGGAGAAACCTGGAAGATGTGAATCTAATAAAGTTCCCACTTGAAATCTGTGAGTTTTTTTCTCAATACATTGAAGATAAAATCTGAAATGCTTATTTTGCTTTCATGCCAATGCATAATCTTGTCTCTTCCTCTTCATTACACACTATATAATTAGCAAATTTCCATGTCTTAGTTATATTGACAAATCTCTGTATACAAAGCAGGTGTATATGGAAAATTTACTATGTGCTAAATCAAAGGAATACAAGAATGATGACATGGACCCTACTCTTAAGCTGTCAAGTAGAGTGGATAAGCAAATAAATGCTTATGGTATCGATTGATAAGCACAAGCTGGAGAAATTAGAATCTCTGCAGAATCAACTTTGGTATTTTACATTCTTATTTGTCCAAATGCAAAAACAGAAAGATTGTGGCAACTTTTCAATCAGTGTTTTTTTACATTCTAATAAAACCGTAATTCTTAGATTGTGGCAACTTTTCAATCAGTGTTTTTTTACATTCTAATAAAACCATAATTCTTAGTAAAAAAAAAAATAGAGCAACTATCCTGGTTTCACTGAGAATCAGAGATTACTAAGGAAGTGGGACTTTTGGGCTAAAATCAGGATAGCCCTAGGCAAACTGAAATGTTTGGTCACTCTGCATTTACACCACACCCAGCCCATACACATATATTCAAACATATTCCATATGTTTCTACTTACACGGATATAATTGGAATGAGTTTTGTAAAACTAATTATTCTTATGGCATGTATTAAATTCCAACATTTTCCTTTCCAACATTTTCTTTTTTTAAATGATCTTTATGGCTTACTATTTTTTTAAATATTCTCCTTGATTTTGATTTGAAATTTGAATAAAAGAGTTCTCAATGTTTTTAATTTGTTATTTTTGTCCCCTAATTTAGAAGTTACTTATGAGTACAGACTGAGCATTTCCATTTTATTTTATTTTTTTCTTGGGGGTTGACAATGCAAGCTCAGATTTATTGAGGTATATTTTACATAGAGTAAAATTCGCACTTTTTAAACTGCGAGTTTTAGCAAATACATCTGGTCATGTAACTACCACCTAATCAAGATACAGAGCAGTTCCATCATTTCCCTACCTCTATAAAGCCTCAGTTTATTTTGTATCATTCAAATGTATCACATTATTTTTTCTTCATTGCACTGTTCTTAATATATACTAAGTGATGTTAACTGTTGTTTTTGTTAGTCTTTGTTGTTAATTTTATTGCAAATTAATTTCTGATGTTAATCTTGCAAAAACAAGGGAATGAATGGTTGGCTGAGCCAGTAGCAGCAATCAAGCATGTATCACTAAGTGTTACGGCCTTTTGTAAAAATTAGGCTTGGTTTTTAGCAGAAAGGAGGCTAGAATTTTGAAACTGCTACCAGAGATTTATTGCTGTGCACTGCAGGGCATCAGTCCTTCTCCACGTATTGGTGAATGTCACATTCAGAGGATGGGATCTTCACTAAGAAAATACCAGATTTTTACCTACAGTAGAATCAAGCCCAAGTATTTCCTGTGGGGTACTCTGGCCCAGCACCTCACCTAGGTGCTCCAGAGCCACAGCAAAATAGCATTACCAGTGATATTTTGTTCTCAGTTTATAGACACGCCAAGAATACAAGGGTAACATGTAAAAGAGCAAATAATATATGACTCTTAAGTTCAAGATGTTCTGAGGGGAAGGAACCATGGAGTATGAGCTGGAAGAGTCAGAACAAGCGTTCTTGGAGTGAGGTTGAAACTGACTGCACCAGGCCTGGAGCCCTTGCTCTCTGCTTGACAGCATCCCATTAATCTTGGTATCAGTAAGAATTCTCTTCAGCAGAATATAACAGAAGACATTTTAGGGGCCTTTAGTAAGAAAGGGGCTTATTTTTTTTCTTGCATCATAACAAATCCATAGGTAGGAAGTCCAGGCAAGCTATAGGACCTCCAAGATGTCGTGAGGTAAACATCTCCTGTGTTTCTTGCTCTGCTGAACTTTACATGAGACCTTCATCCTCATGATCTCAAGTTATTTGCTGCTTCCACTCCTTGGCATTTACCCAAGAAAAAGAAAAATCTATGTCCATGCAAAAACTTGTACGCAAATGTTTATAGCAGCATTATTTATAATAGCAAAAAGTGACAATAAATGAAATGTCCTCTAATTAATAAGTGAATAAATAAAATATAATCTAGCCACACAATGGAATATTGTTTAGTCATCAAAGAAAATGATGTACTGATGCATGTTACAACATAGATAAATCTTAAAAACATTCTTACGAGGCCAACCATGGTGGCTCATAGCCACCATGTAATCCCAGCACTTTGGGAGGGTGAAGCAAGAGGATTGCTTGAGGCCAACAATTTCAGACTAGCCTTGGCAACTTAGTGAGACCTCACCTTTACTAAAAACGTTTTTAAAAATTAACTGGATATATAGTGGTGTACACCTGTAGTGTGGATACTCAAAAGGCTGAGGCTGAAGGATCACTTAAGCCCAGGAGCGCAAGGCTGCAGTGAGCCATAATAGTGTCACTGCACTCCAGACTGGGTGACAGAGCAAGATCCTGCCCTTAAGGAATGAGATCTTCCTTTTTAAAAAAATTTTACTTTAAGTTCCAGATGTATATGCAGATTTGTTACATAGGCAAACATGTTCCACGGTGGTTTGCTGCACCTATCAGTCCATCACCTAAGAATTAAGCCCAATATGCATTAAATTTTTTTTCCTGATGCTCTTCTCCTCATGCATGTTGTTCCCCTCCCTGTATCTGTGTGTTCTTGTTGTTCAGCTCCCACTTATAAGTGAGTACGTGTTGTTTGGTTTTCTGTTTTTGTGCTAGTTTGCTGAGGATGATCGCTTCCAGCTCCATCTATGTCCCTGCAAAGTATATGATCTCATTCCTTTTTGTGGCTGTATAGTATTCCATAGTATATATGTATAAGATTTTCTTTATCCAGTCTATCACTGATGGAAATTTGGGTTGATTCACTTCTTAACTATTGTGAATATATGCATGCATGTACCTTTATAGTAGAATAACTTATTATAAAATATTCCTTTGAGTATATACCCAGTAATAAGACTGCTGGGTCAAATGATATTTCTGGTTCTAGGTCTCTCAGGAATTGCCACATTGTCTTTCATAATGGCTGAAGTAATTTACATTCCCACCAACAGTGTAAAAGTGTTTCTATTTCTCTGCAGCCTCCCCAGCATCTGTTGTTTCTGCAATTGTTAGTAATTGCCATCCTGACTGATGTGAGAAATGGTATCTCATTGTGGTTTTGATTTCCATTTCTCTAATGGTCAGTGATGTTGAGGGGTTTTTTTATATGTTTGTTGGCTGCACAAATGTCTTCTTTTGAGAAGTGTCTGTTCATGTCTTTTGCCTACTTTTTAATGGGGTTGTTTTCTTCTTGTAAATTTGTTAAAGTTCTTTGTAGATAAACATATCCACTCTTGCAAAAATTTTCTCCTCTTTTGTAGGTTGCCTATTCACTCTGTTGATAGTTTCTTTTGCTGTACAGAAGCTCTTTAGTTTGATTAGATCCCATTTGTCAATTTTCGCTTCTGTTGCAATTGCTTTTGACATTTTCATCATGAAATCGTTGCCTGTGCCTATGGCCTGAATGGTAGTGCCTAGGTTTTCTTCTATAATTTTTATGGTTTTGGGTTTTACATTTAAGTCTTTAATCCATCTTGAGTTAATTGTTGTATAAGGCATAAGGGAAGAGTCCAGTTTCAATTTTCTGCATATGGCTCACCAGTTTTCCCAGCACCATTTATTAAATAGGAAATCCTTTCTCTATTGCTTGCTTTTGTGAGGTTTGTCAAAGATCAGACGGTTGTAGATGTGCAGTCTTATTTATGAGTTCTCTATTCTGTTCCTAAAAAAAATACTTCAAAATATGTAAGGGAAAGAAGCTAGACCACAAAGGTCATACATTGTATGATTCCATTTATAGGAAATGTCCAGAATAGGCAAAGCTATAGAGACATAAAATATATTAGTCCTTGCCCAGGGTTGGGTTAGAAGTTGGGGAAATGAAGAGTCACTGCAAATGGGTACAGGGCTCATTTGGGGATGATGAAAATGTCCCCAAATTGATTACGGTGATGGTTACACAGCTCTATGAATCCACTAAAAACCACTAAATTGTATACTTTAAAGGTCAGTTGTATGATATATGAATCACAGCTTAATAAATCTGTTACAAATATATGGTAATATACATAAATATATGTATATATTAATTGTAAATTCATTTTTATAATTGAAATAAACAAAATATACAATAATTTTTAAAAAGATATTTGCTGCATTTCTTATCGTTATTTTTATCCTCTGGGCAAGTTTAGCAGAGTAATGGAAAAAGGCATATCCAGCCAAGTCTGAATATTCAAGAATCTTTCTGAGAAACCTCACCCAGAATCTTTGACTTACACCTCATTGCCCAGAATGAGGTCGGTTATACAGATGCTACTAGCTGCAAGGGAATCTGGAGTCTTTTAGTTGAGCATACTGTCATTACCTTTCTTTTAAAAGGAAGGAGAAGCCAAGTGTGGTGGCTCATACTTATAATCCCAGAATTTTGGGAGGCTGAGACAGGAGGATTGCTTGAACCCAGGAATTCGAGACCAGCCTGGACAAGATGGTGAGACCCTGCCGCTATTCATTAAATAAATAAATGGAAGGAGAGAAGAGACATTGAGAAGACAACTAGCAGTGTATGCCACAATCCTGAAAACAAACACATATCTCGAAAAGTGTCACAGCCAAGAAGAGCTATGGAGACATGATAATTGAATGTAATGTTGTATCTCAATGAAATCCTGGAACCAGAAAAAAAAGGCTATTAGGTAAAAACTAAGAAATTCTGAATAAAATATAGATTTTAGTTAAATATATTATATGTGTATGTGTATAGATATGTAATAATAATATATAATATTATATAATAATATTAGTTCTTTAATTGTAAGTATGCACTATAGATGTTAATAATCAGGGTACTCCCTATGGGTATATATGGGAACTCTACTAATTTTGCAACCTTTCTGCAAATCCAAAGCTATTCTAAAATACAAACTTATTTTCAAAAGCAGTCAGGATACTCTGATGTCACTTTTATTGCCTCCATTATACTCTTGCAAAAACAGACTCCAAACATTGAAGAGGTTTATCAAGGTCAAACAGCATAGCAGCTCATACCTGTAGTCTCAGCTACTCAAGAGGCTGAGGCAGGATGTTTGCTTGAACCTAGGAGTTCGAAGCTGCAAGGAGCTATGATCATACCACTGTACTCCAGCCCGAGCAACAGAGATCCTGTCTCCATCTCCAAAAAATAAAATAATAATAACAATTTTAAAAACAGTAATTAAGAGAAGGACCTAAGTGCAGTCTCAGTGTATTATATTGCATTATGTTCTCAAAAGGAATCCCTCTTGAGAATTAGGGCAAGTTCTCATTAAATTGCTAGAGTCCTCAGTGGATGAGCTAATTTCTCTTGTGACTGCCCCAAGTGTTTTACAAGTCAAAAGGCCTGCACAAGCATGCCTTAGAAACAGGTGCTAAGAAAACCTAGGAAATCCAAGCCAGAGTAATTTATAAGAGAAATAAACATTTACAACAAGGAAGTTCAGAGCGTTTAAGGCATACTGCCTGCTATTAGACGTTTGCTAACACTGCAAACTCCAGGAGGACTCTGAAATTTGGACTGTGACTTACACCCTAGATAGTACCCACAGCATTTATTACAGATTAGACACACTTAAATGTGCTTCTTGATTGCATACATCCGTCCTAAACACCATATCCATAAATCAAATACTGAAATGTACAGTGAGAGAAAACTCAGACCAAAGTCCGAAGATTTCATGTTCTATCTGAGATACTGTGTGCTTAGGCTTCTTTGACTGCCTTCTTCCTTCATCATACATTTAGGCTCTTTGCTGTCACATTACAAATAAAATCCAATGAAATTTTTTCATAAAACAGTGCCTTTCGATTCTTTTCTATAAAAAAAACCCAGAATATCAATTTTATTATCTGCTGCAGAGCACCAAGGTTTTCTTTTGGGGCAATGCCTGTCTGAAGTGGCTGCTCTCTTGAGGTCTCCCTGGCCTTTTCTGTAAAAAACAGAAAATTTTTCCATGTATTCCAGCAACAGTCATGTTATTTAAAAAATAATTAATTTGGAAACAGGGTCTCTCTCTATTGCCCAGGCTAGAGTTCAGTGGGTGTGATCACGGCTAACTGCCGTGACTCACTGGGCTTAAGTGATCCTCCCACCTCAGCCTCTTGAGTAGCTGGGACTGCAGGTGGTCACCACCATGCCTGGCTAAATTTTAATTTTTTTCGTAGAGACAGGGTCTTACTATGTTGCCCAGGCTGATTGCAAACTACTTGCCTTAAGCAATCCTCCCACCTCAATCACCAAATCACTAGGATTACAGGTGTGAGCCACTGTACCCGGCCTCGACAATCATTTTCTGACCGCTCATCTTTGCCAGGCTCCATGCGAGGCATTAGAGATAGAATGGTGAAAAAGATAAAGCATCTCCTTCACAGACTGCAGCTTTTTGCAGGGCAAACAGACAATTCGCATATGTTAACACAAATAACGATATCAGTGTCATTGTGATGAATGCCCTGGTGGGGAGGTTACTATGGTGGAGAGCTTGTGGTAGGTGGTATAATAGGCTGGCATGTTGTACATTTAGGGAGCACACAGAATGAAACCCTCTCTCTTCTGTGCTTGTGATTAAGTGCAACTGAGAGATAGAAGAGTCAGAAAGATGAGGAATTTTTTTTAAAAAATTTAGTAATAAAAATTTACTTATTAAATTTACATTTAGTAATAAAAATATCAGAGCTGATATGTGGCTTCTGCAGGAAGGTCAGTCCCAAGCAGTCAGAGGGGAAAGAACAGTTGAGCCACACATGTCCAGTTTTTTCTCCCAACTTTCCCAATCGGATAATTGCATTCGTCTCTCTTAAGACAGGATGAGTGAGGCTACAGATAAGTGAAGAACAGCATTCCAGGAGTGAATGCGAAGGAGAGGGCAGGAGAGAAAAGGCCCATGGGCAACTCAGTTACGTTGTGCCTGTAGCTTGAAAGGCATATGGGCAGCAAGACCTGATCAAACAAGGCTTTTACGTCCTGTCAAGAACTTCTCCCCCTTGCATTCTGAATGTAAATGTAATTTTTGACTTGGGAACAAATTTGCATTTAAAAAGTAGTTCTTTGGTAAAAGAATAGAACATTTTGATTTTTTTCATGGTACAGTGAGAAATGATGGTGGTTTGAACCAGATCGTGACTATGAAGATCAAGGAAATTTGTCAGCTTTGGAAATTATTTACAAGGGAAATATAAATGAGTAGTTTATTGGATGTCAGTAGACTGGTGAGGTCAAGAAATGTACTAAGCATGGCATCTGGGATTCTAGTTTTAGCAAGTGCAAAGGTGTTTCCATTTACCAAGGGGGGGCACTGGATGAAGTCTGGCTATGAGGATGTGAGCTTTGCTTTTGACTGTTTAGCTTTAAGTGCCTTATGCTAACCAAGGAAGCTGGAAGGTAGGTAGTGGTTATGCCCATCAGGATTTTGGAAGACCTGTTGCTGCTTCTTGCTGTTGTGAGTTTCTGGGTTGCCTTGCTATCTTCTATTTGTATCCTTTGTGGTTTCATCACTTCTGTTACAAAATCAGTGTACGTATTCATTTTTTTGGCCAAAGCATATATGGTGGTTTCTGTTTTAATGTCTGGACCCTGGATGAGGTTCAGGTTTGAACACAGAGCTGTTCCAACTAAAAGAACTAGGTGGAATGGAGAAAGCCAGAAGAAGACACTGACAAAGTCCAAAAGAAGAGCAAACACTTTAAGCGTTTGTTTTCATGGACACTAAGAGAAAGGACTATTTCAGTAAGGGAACTGGTGCATGTTTTAAAAATGCTGATGAGGAATGAAAATGTCCTGAGTTTGGCAAGGTGGGTGCCATTGGTGATCTTAGCTGTGACGGATTTGGTATGATGGTGAATGCAGAAGCCAGATTTAGAGTGGAAAGAAGCCCACGGGAAAGGACGAAAGAGGATGTGTATTTTCAACTATTTTGAGTAATTTTGCTATAATGAGGGGGAGAGAGCGGGGGGGAGAGAGAGAGAGACAGAGATTGAGATTGTGGGAGAAATCACGGAGGGAGAGAGAGGAAAAGAAGCAACATAGAGGGTCTGGTAAGGTTTCTTATGGTTCTATTTGTGTTTGGCTTATTTCATTTGGATTGGTTTGATCATTGATTAGTTTTCAGTTTCTGCTGACTAATTACCACAAACTCAAACTAAGAAATTACCACAAGCTCAATGAACACAAATTATTATGCTACAGTTGTGTAGGTCAGACCACTGCAGACAACTGGGTCTCACCATGCAGAAATCAAGATAACTTTAGGGCTGCATTTCTTCCAGTAGGCTCTGGGTAGGATGCTTTCTTTCTTTTTAGCTTCTTAATGCCACCCACGTTCCTTCGCTCATAGCTCCTAGTTCCCTTCCTCCAGCTTCGAAGTCAGCAAATTCATGTCGAGTCCTTCTCACAGTGTACAATGTATCACCCTGAGCTCTTCTGCTGCCTTTCTTGACTACTTTTTTTTTTTTTTTTTTTTTTTTTTGAGACGGAGTCTCGCTCTTCTTGCCCAGGCTGGAGTGCAGTGGTGCAATCTCGGCATACCACAACCTCCACCTCCTTGGTTCTTCCTGGGTTCAAACAATTCTTCTGCCTCAGGCTCCAGAGTAGCTGGGAATACAGGTACACACCACCATGTCCAGCTAATTTTTGTAATTTTAGTAGAGATGGGGTTTCATCATATTGGCCAGGCTGGTCTCAGACTCCTGACCTCGTGATCCACCCCCCTCAGCCTTCTTGTCCACCTTTTAAAGAACGTTTATGCCTACATTTGGTTCACCTGGATAATCCAGGCTAGCCTTCCTATTTCTGAGTGAGCTGATTAGCTAGCAACTTAAATTCTACCCAAAACTTCAATTCCCCATAGCCATGTAACTTATTCTATTCACCATTTCCAGAAATTAGGAGGTAGCTATTTGGCAGAGGGGGGAGGAGAATTATTCTGCCTGCCACAAAATGTTTTATGTGCTGGATATAAAAATAAAAATCTCATCTGATCATTTATCTTTTTTTTTTTTCATGAAGAATGAAGCCAAGCCATTGACTGAAGGAGAAAGGTGGAGGGGAGGATTCGGATGTCTGAAGGGTGCATCGAAGATATGAAGTAACCATTTAGGAGAAGCGCAAGAGACAGACGGAGAACAACCTACAAAACACAGAAGTATGCTAAGAGTCAAACAGCCAATTCTAACTAAATCTCAGAACAAGAAAAATAATTTTATAAATTCCTTTTTTATGTTCAATATTCACTTTTGATATGAACCAACCTAAGTTATATACAAAGTGCATCTCAATTTTGTGAAATGCTACTAAAATATAGAAGAAAGAACATTAGAATAAAACGAACATCAGAAAAAATAAAAATGAGTTATTAGGTAGAAAATGATATTTCCAGATACACTAGATAGTTACCTTTCTAGAGAAAGAGAATGAATAAATAATCCATCGACATTACAAAGACATATATGATGCCACATAATTATAAAAATTGAAATAAAAGAAAAAACACAAATGTGTGCAGGAGGGAAGAGGGTAAAACACAAAAAGATTTGAACTTTAATGTTTGCCCTGTCTGAGCAAGTTATAATCCAGAGATCTGAGTATCCTGAAATACTATAAAGATGCTTTCTTTGGGAGTCCAAGGAAAGGTGCCAGGATAAAAGCTCCACCAGGATTTCTCCTTACGTGCTCTCTCTAGCATTCTCCTTCTCCTCTGTGCTTCACGCTCAGGGGTGACTATGACCCATTCGGCTATGCTCATTTGAAAGGAATGGCTGACCTTGATCACTGAAATGAGTGTTGCCTAAAAACCTTAATCAATAGACAGGCTTGGCCTCAAATCCTCGTAAATAGTGGTAAGAAACATCAGCCGTACACCATTGAATCTTTCATCTAAGAGAGAATAAATTGTTTTAATACCAGGAATGCAGGAAAAGGAAAAGAAAAAAAAGAAGGTATTTGAACAGAAAGCCAACAAAAGTTCCTTTGATGCAGTTCCTGCTGACACCCTGGGCAAGATGTTCATTGTGTAAGATAGATCACAAAATGCATTAAGAGATATTGTACCATACATTCCAATTAGCATCACTAGTATCCTTTTGCTGGCTCACTGTCCAAAAAATTAATTTTATTGCTTCCAGAACTTTGAACAAACTCATATAATCCTTCAAGCAGATGTACGAGGCATTAAAAACCACAATTACATTACTTCAAAGCAATAATTAAAAAGTTTGGTCCTCGTTCCAGGCCTACCATTGATTTCTAAGAGAAACATACTTCAGATCTGATGTAAGATTAATAAATTACCAGCTTTGAGCAAAATAAGTTTAGCTTCCCATAAAGAATAAAACGGGCTTTTATTGTGGGAAAAGGGGAAGACTAAATGATTGTAAATTTGTATTGCATTTTTATAACCACTTGGGTTTGAAGTCAAATATAATTTGACATTTTATTGATATTTCCAGTGTTTAAAACTGACAAGAAGTACATTAAATTTTACCATGTAAATCTGATATGACAATAAAAATCCTTTTGCATTTCTCAATGGAATTGTTGCAGTAAAATGAAATAAGAAGTGCCATCAAAAAATAATTTTTTTTAAAGAAGGTCTGAGCTGTCAGGAGTTCGCTGTCAGGAGTTCAGGTGTCTGTTTTTTGTTAGAAATAGACTTTTCCTCCAAAGGAGTGACACTTCTAACACTTGCAAGTAGGCCCCAAGCTACGCCTCACACCTAGCTCATCCCTTGGGGGCTCTATTCTATTGTTCTTCTGATAATAACAATAAAAATTGTAACAATCTGTATTAATTTCCTAGGGCAGTTTAAAACAACAGATTTTTCTTTTTGTAATTTTAACTTTTATTTTAGATTCGGGGGTACAAGCGCAGGTTTATTACATGGGTATATTGTGTGAATGCTGAGGTTTGGGGTAAGGATTCTGTCACCCAGGTTGTCAGCATTGTACCCAGTAGGTAGTTTTTCAACCCACATCCACCTCCCTCCCCACACTTGTAGCCCCCAGTATTCCCCAGTATGTATTGTTTCCACCTTTTTTTTCTTTTTTCTGAGATAGAGTCTCACTCTGTCATCCAAGCCAAAGTGCAGTGGCACAATCTCAGCTCAGTGCAAACTCCACCTCCCAGACTGAAGAGCTTCTCCTGCCTTAGCCTCCCAAGTAGCTGGAAGTACAGGCGTACGCCACCAAGCTCAGTTAACTTTTGTATTTTTAGTAGAGACAGGGTTTTGCCATATTGGCCAGGCTGGTCTCGAACTCCTAACCTCAAATGATTCACCCCTTTCAGCCTCCTAAAGTGCTGGGATTATAAACTCAAGCCAACATGCCTGGCCTATTGTTCCCATTGTTGTATTCATGTATACTCAATGTTTAGCTCCTACTTATAAGTGAGAACATGCTGTATTAGGTTTTCTGAACAACAGAAATGTATGTCTTACAGTTCCAGAGGCTAAAAGTCTGTAATCAAAGTGTCGGAATGGCCATGCTCTCTCTGAAGGAAATGAAACCCTTTCTTGCCTCTTCCTAGCTTCTGGTGCTTTGCTGCCAACCTTCAACATTTCTTGGCTCACAGCTGCATAACTCCATAACTACCTTTGTTGTCACATGACATTCCCCTTATATGTCTCTGTCTTCACATTGCTGACTTCTTATATGGATAACAGTCACATAAGATTAGGAGCCACCTTATTCCAATATGACTTCATCTCTAGGTAACCAATCAATCTGCCAAGACTCTATTTCCAAACAAGGCCACATTCTGAGCTATCAGAGCTTAGTTTATCAATATATCTTTTTTCAGGGGGAAGTGTACAGTTCAACTATACCACAACCTTTATCGAAAATCAACAATGCAAAGACATCCACTTCCATTGCAGCACACAGATATGGCCCTCAGAGAGATCTCTGCATGAAGCATGTGTTGCTGTCAAGCTGTTTTTAAAAAGTTATACTTAGTAAAACCGGAACCTGAGGTTTCTCTTGCCTGGTGTTCACAGTCTGTCACATAGCCATCCATCTGAAGCTACACCAAAAACATCATGTGACACTGATGAAATTAAACATGAAGTAGGAACGTAATGCAATACACTTGGCAGCAGTCTCAACCAGAATTGGCCAGGACATATGACCTAGCAGGGTTGAGCAGGATCAGAAATTATACTTATTCCCAAATACAAAGGTAAAGTTTCCCTCTTTCCAACACTAACAACAAAAAAATCCTCAGCCTATGATTAAGGTTGCCAGATAGTATGCAGGACACCAAATTATATTTGAATTTCAGATAAACATCAAGTAATAGGATTTTTAAAAAAATTTTTTTTCGAGACAGGGTCCCTCTCTGTCACCCAAGCTGTAATCCTCCAACCTCAGCCTCTTGAGTAGCTGGGACATACCACCATGCCACGTTTTTGTTGTTGTTTTTGTAGCGACAGAGCCTCACTACATTGCCCAGGTTGGTCTCAAACTCCTGACCTCAAGCCATCTTCCCACCTCAGCTTCCCAGTGTTGGTATGACAGGATTGAGCTACCATGGCCAGCCCAAATAATAGGTTTTCAGGATATCCCATGCAATATTTGTTTATATAAAATTAAAACTTAAATGGCATCCCTTTTTATTTTTTGGATCTGGCAACTGTATCTATGATGCAATGACTGCCTACTAAGTGTTTGTCAGTCATTTTCCTGGTGTGTATGTAGAGTATGGTGGTGGGTGAGAGGGAACACATGCAGGAATAAACATCTGCAAGCTTCCTTTATCTTTTGCAATTGCTTCACTTCAAAGGTTACATATATACCAAGGTTGATGATAAAAATATAAATGTGCGTGTGGAGTGTGTGTACATATGCATTCATATACATGTTGTGCACTGAATTACATGTCCCCAAAATTCATGTGTTGAAATCCTGACCCCCTCCCCCCCCGCCGCCATGTGACTATATTTGGAGATAGGGCATTTAAAGATGTAATTAGGTTAAATTAGGTCATATGAGCAAAGCCTAATCCAACAGGACTGGTGTCCATATAAAAAGAGAATCATCAGAGAGCTTTCTTTCTCTCTGTGGCACAGGGGAAAGGACAGGAATCAGCAAAAAGGAGCTGTCTGCAAGCTCAATCTCACCAGCCCCTGACCACCTTGATCCTGGACTTCCAACCTCCAGAACTCTGAGAAAATCAATTTCTCTTTTGAGCCACCAAGTCTGTCTGTGGTATTTTTGTTAAGGCAGCCTAGGCAGACTAATACATTAGTTGTAGCTACAGAAATATATTATTACTGGAAACTTTTAAAAAATTCAGAACTTAATACACTGCTTTAAGTTTAAAAAGTACTTATTGATAATCAATGACATTGGTTTCTGATGTTAACTTTTTGAATTACTTATTATCTATATGGATATTTCGTACCTTTTTGTAAGTTGAAGACTTATCTTTTGGGATGGATTAGAATACATATATTTTTGCACTTCCTTATAAAATTTCAGTGTCATTATTTTGACTTCTTACATGAATTTTGTCTTTATTTCACATATAATATTTGTAAAAAGACATTCAGTAAAAGGCACACTAGATTAAAGAAGAATTTATTTGTATGTTTAACTGGAAAGATTAGGTATAAAGATTTGATTTAGTAGCTTTACAGTGGTGGCAATAAGGACCTACTTTTCTTCTGCCAGGTTTTCTCTGGTCATTTTTAAATGACTCTCAACAATTTTTTAAGTATAGCTTTCCTCTACAACCCAAGAGAAAGATCAGGTGGTTTCAGAAACTCTCCAAAGAGTGAGGAAATTTCCTTCCCCTGAGGATGTCAACAAACGTCACTCAAATCTTAATAGCCTATCTTGTGTGTGTGTGTGTGTGTGTGTGTGTGTGTGTGTGTGTATACAGCTAGTGCTCGACTTACGACCACGATTGGGACCGGCAGACCGGTCGTAACACGATTTGGTCATAAGTTGAGTAGGCTATATGTACAGTTGAAATGGTGCATGCGGAGATGGTAGTGCTGCCAGAAGCTGGTCCGCACTGTCACGCCCAGCTGGGCAACATTTGCGCTGCCAGACGCGGAGCAGTCGTGGCTAGCGATTGTGGTCGTAAAGTCGAACGGTCGTAAGTTGCATAGGTCGTAAGTCGATCAATACCTGTGTGTGTGTGTGTGTGTGTGTGTGTGTGTGTGTATATATATATATATTTTGTGTGTGTGTGAGACAGAGTCTTGCTCTATCACCCAGACTGGCATGCAGTGTTGCAATCTTGGCTCACTGCAGCCTCCGCCTCCCGGGTTCTAGCAATTCTCGTGCCTCAGCCTCCAGTGTAGCTGGAACTACAGGTACAGGCTGCCACGCCCCCTAATTTTTTGTATTTTAGTAGAGATGTGGTTTCACCATGTTGCCCAGGCTGGTCTCAAACTTCTGAACTCAGGAAATCCACCTGCTTCAGCCTCTCAAAGTGCTAGGATTATAGGCGGGAACCACACCAGGCCTACATCTTCTTACTTGAATCAGTAACTATGGCTAAGGGACTGGATTATCTGATTAGCTTAAACCTGAGCTGTCTTGACCTATATCCTAAAATACAGAAAAACACTAGTTTTGTACAAATGCAAGAGGTATACAAGTAAACTATATGTCCTGAATATTCACAGCCTTCCTGAGGAGACATATTGTATTGTTTTTATTTACCAATATTTTATTGTGAAATTTTTCAATCATAAAGAAAATTTGAAAGAGTTGTATAATGAACACCCGTATACCCACTATATAAATTCTGCAGGTGATGTTTTGTTACATTTGCTTTTTTACATATCTAGCAATCCATCCATTGCATGAGATTTTGATGATCAAATAAAGGTATTGGTACTTACAAAATCCAACCTATTTCTAGAGTCAATTACATTTATATGAGCTTCCGTTTGTTTGAAAACTCCTTTCACGAGATAAGTGAAAGTTAATCATCAAGCTGCACATTTTGCTATCGAAACATGTTACAGCTTCCAATTTCTCAAGGTTCTGCTTCTACATTTGACCACTTTTACTGATTCTAATGGGTTTCAAATATTTGCTCATTCAAAGCTCAATTCAATTTTCACCTCCTCCCATAGAGTTCCCACACTTCTATACTTAGCCTTAGGTTAATCTGTCAGCCTGAGTGTAATTGTACATTTTGTTATGATAACACTCATCATGTTATAATTATTTGTTTATGATCCTGTATCCTTGACTAGAGTACTTCTATTATCTAGCTCTGCCTTTGTGATTCCTGTCACATAGTGGGTTGTCTGTAAAGGTTTGTAGAATTAAAGTCAACAGATATATATTGGACATTGGATTCTTCAACGTTTGAAACTAACAAGAAGGAAAGCTTCACACTTCACTACATTTAAAAATCCCCATTAGATGCTTCAAAAATCAAAATCAGCTTGGCAGTATGTCAAGTTATTTGTTGTAAATATCACTCTTCCTAAAATCATGTAACAAAAAAATCACCCTAGGTATTGTACTTTTATTAAGCCACAAATAGCATAAAGAATAGGATTAATCAACATAGAAGAGTGGTGGGTTCAAGAGATAAAGTGATGGGGTTCAAGTTCAAGCTCTGCTCCTTTTTAGCTCTAAGACCTTGAGCAAATTATTGAAACTTTTGCTGCTCAGTTTCCTCATCTGTAAAATGAAGATAACAGTACCTACTGCATGGGGTTGTTGGGAGCGTTAAGTTAATTTACGTGAAGTTTACAGTGCCTGACACATAGTGTAAGTTCCCAGTAGATGTTGGTTTTAAAAGAAAAGGTATAGTAGACAATAGCAACTGTTTAAACAATGTCCAAATCTCCCTAGTCCCATTTCTGTCTTCTAACAAAATCTAGATTTATTCAGGTGGCAGAGATCCCTTGATCTCAGGATGGCTGGAATCCCTTAGACTCCCAGAGTGGTCTCCATGAGGAAGCAAGGAGGGAAAAAGTCAGCATTCCAAGGAAAGTGGAGAAGACAAGTGGAAAGAGTCTAAGTCTACAACATTACTGAGCCAGTGCAGCAACACTAGGTCACCTACTTCTAGACTTCTTGTTACACATAAGACAAAACCTGTATTGTGTAATCATTGTGGTGTAGTTTTTCTAACACTCCTATTTAGCACAGCCTGACTGGTACAATGTTATACAGCCTAGTTTGGTGCTGTGGGAATTTCTGTGTAGTCTATGTATCTTTACATGATAATAACATTCTCAGTGATAAGAGATTTGTTAGAAGGTAGACTAGTAAATACCAAGTTGTAAACACTTTATTTTGTTAGAGGTTCATTGATCATTAAGAGTTCAGTCCCTGCATAATCCTTTAATTCCCCTCTGATACAGATGAAAGTTATACCATCAGTCTTGAAATTCTCTTGTTTTGCCAGCTTGGTCTTTAACTACAATGAACTAGAGAGGAGGAAAAAATAGGTGACTCAGAACAGATTCCCCATCATCTACTGAAAAGATAAACAGTCTTCTGTTTGAATGAGTAAATAGCAGTTTGAAGTAAACCCCAAGAAGACATTTCTAAAGTGAAATAATCAACTAAAAACTTAGGAAACTGGCATTTATGTCAGCCCATGACAAAACCATAAAACAAATATGGGAATATACAACTTTGAAATTTGCTGAATATTCAACAAATATTGATTAGGTGTGTATCACATGCAAGGCACTGTGAGTAAAACAAACCTCACTTTTGTGCTCACTGAGGTTACTATCTTATGAGGCAGAAATATTTGGGGGATTTCTTAATATAAGCAAGGGCCAGATTAAGGTTGAACCCTAAGTTATGAGGGAGGCCAAGATAAGGTTGGAGACTAGCTTCGTTTCACATAAATGAAAGATGTGATCATAAGACAAGCTGTTAATACTGTTGTCAACAGCAGAGAAAATGTTTGAACTTCTGATAGGAATCACCGTCTGAAACTAGTTACATTTACAGAATCAAAAGACCCTCACAGAATTTGCTCTCCACCTGCTTCAGTTATATACATTCCTCCTGTCTTTTGGTTCATTTTTTGAGTTCAGAAGTATTAAGTCTAGCCAGATCCCTGGCTCTACCTTTTCAAGGGAATTTTCAAGGGAATTCCCAGCTTGAAAGTACAGGAGCTGCCAAATACTACGAGTGCCATTATCTTAAGGGGTGTAGGGGTGAGGGTCAGGGTGGGGAGAAGGTTCTCTAGTATCAGGATAAACTGCAACTGCATAATTTGTAGAATCTTTTACTTCTTCAAATGCACTTACACTGAAAGCAATATTTTGTTAGGATTTGTGAAAGAAAAATTATACCAGTCCAGTTAAAAAGCAAGGAAGATTTTATTTAAGACTATTGTAGTAGAGGAGAGAGATTGACCTGAACTCCACAGAAACGAAAAGCTAGAGGTAAAGTACTGAAGGGTATTTAGAGGGAAGATTGGCTATGTGAATCAGCCCCCTGTGTTTGCTAATTGGTGTTCATCAAAGTTATTCTCCTACTGTCTCTCAGAGCCTGGGATATGGTGGGTATTTTTCTTGATGATTGCAGTTGAGGTAGATTTCTCTGGTGTCCTTAAGAGACTTAGTTTGTAGAAGATTTACATCTCAAGGGGGCAGAGAAAGAATTTATAATTTCATGTTTTCTAAAGCAAATGGTCTAAGTAAAGGGAAGTTAGGTACTTTCAGTCGGGAAGAACCTTGTCTAAAGCTTAGTCTGTCTGAGGGGACTATTAAACTTAGAAAACCATTTTAAGGGTGCCTGGTCAGTTTCTTACCACCATCAACAGAGTTGGTAGCACCTAGCACGGTCCGGTGAAGGGAAGGTATCTTCTCTTTTATTAAGCCACTTCCCCAAATTACTTTTAAAGTTTTACATATATATATATATATAACTTTATATATA
>NW_022436953.1:9066538-9127005 GCF_009761245.1 Sapajus apella | reverse complement strand
ATATATTATATATATAATAATATATTAATATATATTTATGTAAATATATATAAATATATATGTAAATTACTTTCAAAGTTTTATATATATATATAAAACTTTATATATATATATAAAACTTTATATATATATATATAAAACTTTTATATATATATATATATATATAAAACTTTGAAAGTAATTTGGAGAAGTGGCTTAATAAAGAGGAAGATACCTTTCCTTCACTGGACAGTACTAGGTGCTACCAACTCTGTTGAGATAGATAGATGATAGATAGATAGATAGATAGATAGATAGATAGATTCAAATCTTACCTCTCTTGAAAAGGTTTTCTTTTACTTTTTCCTTTACCTTTAAAATAGATGTTTAAAGCAGGGTAGAGTAAGAATGATAGAGATATATTGATACATGTTTAAATGCCTCAAAATAAATGAAGACAGAGATGGAGAAAGAACTATCCCCCAAAGCCGCACGTCTCCCTATTTCCTGCCCATTTTCTCCATGTATCTTAAATTCAATTAATTTTGTCTCTTCTATCTCAATTCATTCCCAGCATTTAGAACAAACAGATAATTTTATGTTCAACAATGTCAATTATTAGCTTATGTTAGGTCACAAACCATAAAACACAGATATTTATGTCCTTCAGTTAGGTTTATGCAGGAGTAAATACTAAGCAGTTTTATAAAAGTATCTTAATGAATTCTTATCAATCCTTAATTTTCTTCTTTGTTAAAGACAAAGAATTCATAGGGATCTCCACCCCCCTTCTTTTTTCTTCTATTACCACACACCCAAACTGTTGATCTCAACATACCTCCGTCATCTGGGGCTTTATCTGACTTTGCTTGCTTCTTTTTTATCCCTCTCTGGCTCCTATTGTATTCTGTTCTGGAAAGAATATGGAAATCTGGGCTAGGCGCAATGGTTTAGGCCTGTAATCCCAGTATTTTGGGAGTCCAAGACAGGTGGATCACTTGAGGTCAGGAATTTGAGGTCAGCCTGGCCAACATGGCAAAACCCCGCCTCTACTAAAAATACAAAAATGCCCGTAGTCCTAGCTACTCAGGAGGCTGAGGCAGGAGAATTGCTTGAGCCCGGGGGTGGAGGCTGCAGTGAGCCAAGATCACACCATTGCACTCCAGCCTAGGTGACAGAATGAGACTTTGTCTCAAAAAATTTTAAAAAAAGAATATGGAAATCTATACTTGACAGTGGGAAGACTGACAGTTCTATGTGTAACTATTATGAACCTCTATAAACTCAAGGAATTGGATAGTGTGATGAAAGACACCATTATTAATCCTAAACAGGTTTTCTACTACCTCTCTAAGAAAAGAGAGAAACCACAAATGTAACCTCTGGCAGGGTATCCTGCTACATACCCATGCTTTTTTTCTTACAACATCTGCCTTCTGGCAATGCAATTCTCATTTGCATTTCAAAAGCAGCTCCTATTGGCTTTGACTACATTCCTAAAAATACTTACCTCTATCTCCATTTATATGTGAACCCAGATGACTCTGCCTACCCTGTCTAGGGTTGCTCTTGGAAGGATAATGAAGGGCATATCCCTTTGCAAGACAGTGGACAAAACACATATTATGCTTCTATAAAAACATAGAGAAGAGCAGTTAGACTTGCCTAGAGATCAGTATTTTGGCAAAAGTTTAATATGTTTAAAAAGAGTATGTGGGGGGTGTGATATGCACAAAGGAATCCTAAGAACTGAACTGATCAGAAAAACAAAGACATTTTCTTTTGGTCTCTTAATGAGATGGATTTCACAAAAACCAGCCATAGTTGCTCAGGACTATGGAACTGCTAAAGGAAATATAAAAATAGAGCTGAAGCTAGGAACTTGCAAAAGAGAGCATATGATAATGAAGATTTAACATTTGGCATGTCCTAGTCATTTCTCCAGAGTATTCACATCTAATCATAGACTGAGGTGTTGAGTTCTCCAATACCCTTCAATAGAATTGCCTAAAATGTAATGAAAGGGTGCAGCATTAACTTGCTGACAAGAGTCAGAATTTCTCCTTCTCAAGGAATGTGCGATCAGTGTTGCCATTAATTCTTAAATGGCTTATGTTTGTACTTGTTAAAATAAGCTTTTTATTTGAAAATAACAAATATAAATATAGTAAAGCCACAAATTGTAAGGGTACTCACATACTCAATGAATTTTCATAAAGACAACACACTCATAAATATAACACCCGCGATCAAGAGATAGAACATTCCACATGCTGTGGAATGGTACCTGTTATCCCTAGCCAGTCACTAACTACATGCACCACTTTTCTTAAGGCATCTACTACTATCCTGACCTCTCAAACCACAAATAGGTTTTGCTTGATTTTGACTTTATGTAAATGGAGCCATACAATATGTATGCTCTGCCTGGTATTTTCCTCTCAATGTGATATCTGCACATTTCATCCTTATTGCTGAATAGGACAGTAGTTTATTCATTCTCATTGCTTATATTTTCTTATAACAAAATAGAATATATTTATGTATACTACTATTATGGACATGAGGTTTTTTCCCCCAGTTTAGAGCTGTTAAAATTAATACTGTTATGACTATTGTTTTTCACACTTTTAGTATTCACGTGTTTGTATTTTAGTTAGATATGTGCCTAGAAATTGACGATCTGGGTTGTAAGGTAAAGCAGAGGCTCTTGGTATATCACTTATAACCACATGGTTCTCACCATTTCTATCCTTTGCTTGAGGGCTTTTTGTGGCCACTGAAGCTAGCTGAACACCCAGACATATACACACATATACACAGAGTCACACATGCACATAATGGGCCTGAAGTCAGGGCATTAACATCTCTGCTAGTAGCCCTTGAGCAATGACTGACTCAAACCAGTGCATCTTCTACACTGTCTCCCAAAGCTCTCTAGTAAATTTCCATTGTTAACCATGGTAATTCACTTAATATTTCACCTATGCTTCTTCAGCTTTCTTCACTGCCCTCTCTCCCTTCTCCAAATAAACCTCTTGCAACAGGATTGTCTGTGTTTGATGTTAGGGGAGTACAATCTAAAACAAAGGGTATGGATATGTTCAGTTTTGGTGATAGTGCTGGTTAACACCTCCCCCGCTCACTGCCCCGCAAGACTACGGTATATGCGAGTTATAAGTGCTCCACATCTTAACAAAATCTTGGCATTGAGTCTTGACAGTGATTATGATTGTGCCATGGCACTCCAGCTTGGGTGATAGAGCAAGACTCTGCTGCTAAAAATAGATAGACAGACAGACAGACAGATAGATGATAACATTTAGCTATTTTGGTTGGCATATGGTATATAATTCAGTTTTTTTTTTTTGCATATTTCTGTTCATGAATGATGATGGGATAGATACATATGCATGTGTATTTGTCTGTGTGTGTGTGTGTGTGTGTGTGTGTGTGTGTATGGTTTAGATATTCTGTTTTGTGAATGCTTATTGAAATCTTTCTCTATTGAATTTCTCACTGAATTATAAGATTTCTTTACATGTCTTTTTTTTATAATCCCTTTTCTGGATGTTTGTGTTACAAATATGTTTTATTTTGCAGGTTTTTGATTCTCAGAATGGTGTTTTTTAACGGATAAAAAGTTTTCCTTTTAGTCTACCTAATTTGTCATTCTTTTAACTTTTAATGCTTGTTGTTTTGAATATAAGTAGTCTTTGTCTAACTCAAGTCTTGAACATATTCACTTTTATTACCTTCTAAAAGCTTTATTGTCTAATTTACACCTACAATCAAGTTGGAATTGATTTTTTGTGTTGTATAAGGTAGAGTCAAGAAATATATTTTCCATACTGGTATCCTATTGAGCCAGCTCCATTTATTTAAGAGGCCACCCTTTCCCAATGCTAGGTACTCTCCTCTTGGTATGATGTCCCATTGGCAGCATCATAATCAACCAATTATATGGGTGTGATTGATTTCTGTACTCTCTATTGTGTTTCATTGGTCTATTTGTTTATTTTTGTGAATACAAGTGTTTTAACTACAGCTTTTTAATGTCTTAAAATCTAATAGTGTGTTATCTTATTTTTTGTATATCTAAAAATATTTTCATTTAACCTTATTTTCAAAGGAATATTTTCACTACATAAATAACAGTAGGCAAATTATTTCTTTAAGCATTTAAAAATTATTATTTTCTCATTTTTGGTTTTGTCATTTCTAACTCAATCAACTGTCAGTCCTAGTCTTCCTTGAAAATAGTATATCTTGGCCGGGCGCGGTGGCTGAAGCCTGTAATCCCAGCACTTTGGGAGGCTGAGGCGGGTGGATCACGAGGTCAAGAGATCGAGACCATCCTGGTCAACGTGGTGAAACTCCGTCTCTACTAAAAATACAAAAAATTAGCTAGGCATGGTGGTGCGTGCCTGTAATCCCAGCTACTCAGGGGGCTGAGGCAGGAGAATTGCCTGAAGGAGGCGGAGGTTGCGATGAGCCAAGATCGTGCCACTGCACTCCAGCCTAGGTAACATGAGTGAAACTCCATCGCAAAAAAAAAAAAAAAAAAAAAGAAAAAGAAAATAGTATGTCTTATTTTTCTCTGTCTTCTTCAGCTAGAAGTAGACAGAAAGATGTCTCCTTTTCTTTGTGATTGTCTTTGGGTTCACTAGTTTTACTCTGATTTTCGTAGAAATGGCTTTGCTTATTTTTCTCCATTGATGTTTGCAGCAGTACTTAACTATGTACCTTAATCTCTTTCAATCTATTCAAAAATGTTTAGCCTTTAGCCCTTCAAATACCATATTCCCCTATTCTCTCTCTTTTCTCATCCTGGGACTCCTATCAGAGGTTTTCACCACAGCCCACCTGTCTATTATACTTTTCTGTATTTTCTGTCTTTTTTCTGTTTTCATGATTCAACTTGGATATTTCTATCAGTCTTTCCTCTAGTTCACTGATATTATTTTCAGCTATGTCTAAACTGATATGAAACCTGTAAATTCTTCATTTCAGTTACTATATTTTTTTAGTTCTAAAAGTTCCATTTTATTATTTTTATAGATCCCTTTTCTCTGTTGAAACTTGAAGATACAAATTACTGATATTGTAAATCTATGTCTGAGAGCTCCAGTACCTGGATTGTCCCTGTATCTGTTTATATTGAGGGCATTTTTACCTGTTTTTCAGTTGTTTGGTTTTATCTCATGCTGTACATAGTAAATTAGTTAAATGATGAATATTGTATATACAAATTATAGAAATAATTTAATACTGTGGATGACATTGTGTTCCACCAAAGATAATTTACTTTTGATTATTGCAGACTGGTAGAGAAAGCATGAATCAACTTACTTCAGTCTGGGATTGGGCTGATTTAGAACTGGCTATAAGTCTTTATAATGTCTGCCCTAATTTTGGCTGATCCTTAGGCCCTACTTTCCTAATGAAAGCTATGGTATAGCTAAAGTATTGTCCAGAATCCTTCCTCAAGGGTCTTAACCCTCTCTCTCTCCAGATAGATTATATGAATAGATGATAGATAGATGATAGATAGATAGATAGATAGATAGAGATGATAGAGATAGATGATAGAGATAGATGGTAGATAGGTAGATAGATGATAGATAGACCATAGATAATTCATTATACATTTGCATATATACACAGTCATTCCTTGGTATCCACAGATTTTGCTTCAGTGGATTCAATCAACCACAAATAAAATAATTATCAAAAAATACAAAATAACAATACAATAAAAATAATACAAATGATGCAGTATAACAACTAGTTACATAGCGTTTACAATGTAATAGTTATTATAAGCAATCTAGTGATGATTTAAAGTGTATGAAAGGATGTTCATAGACCATATGCAAATACTATGTCATTTCGTATCAAAGTCTTGAGCATCTGCAGATTTTGGAATCTGCAGGGGTCCTGGTATCAATCCCTTGCAAATACTAAGGGAAGATAGTATATGTATACATGTGGAGAGAGAGAGAGAGAGACAGAGAGAGAGATCCAAGATTGCCATTATCCCTGCTCTTATCTGATATTATTTGTTGGTATTGTTTGTTCCTGAGAAAAAACATCTAAGGTTAAAGGGTACCAAATATCAGGTCCACCTCAATGGGATTCAACTTTCCCTGTAATAATAACCCCCAAGTCCTGGCTATCTTAAGCTCTGGGATACAATTTTTATCTTCCCAGCTGAAATTGTTGACAAATTACTGTTTTTCTCAGTTTCTTAGCAACTGCTTTCACCTTGATTTCTTAGCCTCTTGATTCTACTTCTCTTGGAGATCCTGGTCCCTCAAGCCTTGAATCTGTAGTGAGTTCTCTGAGGATATCATGCTTTCATGCAGAGTTTTAAAAATTATATTTATCTTGTACAGTTTATCTTGACAGACCAGTTTCTCTGCTACAAGCTAATCTGTCATAGTTTAAAGAAGATATTTTTACTATGTAATATTTATTCAGAGGACTCTGCACTACCTAAATGGATAGCATCTATTAATTTTCAAACCTGTGTATTCAGTACCCAGATTAAGAAATATAACAATTCCCCATGACACAAGTTTACTTATGTAACAAACCTGCATTTGTACCCCTGAATCTAAAATAAAAGTTACCAAAAGAGAAATATGACATGGCTGGAATGCAGAAACCTTCTTTGTGCCTTCTTCATGTCACAACTTCCACCAAAGGACCTTTACTCTGACTTGTAACACCTTTGATTCATTTTTCCTGTTTTCGAAATTTATGCCAATGATATTACAGAATATGTATCCTTTTTTGTCTGGCTTCTTTCATTCCATATTAGGCATATGAGATTCACTCGTGTTTTTTGTAATATAGAATCATCATTCTTATTACTGTATAGTATTTCATTATATGTTTAAACCATAATTTATTTATCCTTTCTGTTAAAGGTAGAAATTTGAATAGTTTCCAGTTTCTGGCAATTACTAACAGTTCTGCTTTATTTATGATTTAATAAATATATTCTGGCAGATCTATGTATGAATTGCATTACTTACATGTCTCTCATTTATATTTGATGAAAAAAAACACTCCTAAGTCTCCTGTTTGCAATTAGTCAAAGAACGCTTCCCCTCAGCTTTGGTATCTGCCTTTTTTTGTGTGTTCCACAGGACCCTATTACATGATGCATGGATCTCCTCCTAGAATTCATCTAGCATCATGTGGAAAAACTAACATTTTTGCTTGTCTCACTTCATTTCTAATTTGGCAAAAGAATTTAGAACTTTACATATCTCCCCAAAATGGCCACCCCGCTACTCATTTCAGCGTATGGTCCATCTTTTCAACCACATCCTAGGGGTCAGGATAGATATTCTACCTTTTCTACCTGTCCTAAAATCTTCCCAACTATACCCCATATCTGCTAATCCTGAATGATTGTTGTTAAGCATCTTGGTCTCATCATTTTTTGACTTTTTCACCTTGTCTCTCTTCTACGTTCATGTCAACACCCTAGAACTTATCACCACTGAGGACTGGGATGCCTCAGACATTCCAGCCTCATTTGATGAGTCGTTAATTCTTCCCTCTCCTTTGGGCACCCACTCTCACTAAAAATTTCCTTGGGCTTTTTAAGAGTCTATAGCTCGTTGACCTCTTGATGTTCTCAGGTCCATCAGACTACACAAGGATCATTATTATTACCACTCTCTCCACTTGTATTCTTGTCTCAGCACCTCCTTTCTTGCACCCCTGTCCTTTAAACATGTATCTGTTGCCTCTTCTACCACAACCTATAT
Source organism: Sapajus apella (assembly GCF_009761245.1). Lineage (NCBI taxonomy): Eukaryota > Metazoa > Chordata > Mammalia > Primates > Cebidae > Sapajus > Sapajus apella. The sequence goes on along the minus strand of NW_022436953.1, from coordinate 9,119,239 downwards.
CCAGTATAGTCCTACATAGCCTTTTGAGCATTGTCCTGTAAGGAAAATAAGTAAGTAAATAAATAAATGGATAAACTAAAAAATTTCACAGCTCCACAGCTCTTCAGATTGTGGCCCTAAATAATTCATGGCCATCACACCCGCCAGGATCCTGACAGCACTCAGTGATTATTTAAATTATCAATTTCTTCTGCCATTCCATTCAGCAACTATTCAAAACTTCATTACTCTTCTCAAGTTCCTTAACTTCCTACTTAAGACCCTGTTCTCTCATTCTCACCAGATAATTTTCTTTATAAAATTCAGAGTGGTTGAAACAACTAGGAATGGACTTCTTTAATTTACCACATCCATTATATTTATTTTTATTGAGACTATTGTTTTGTCTCAGAAGACCTGGTATCTCCCTTGCAACTCGAGATCAATTTCTCTATTGGGAAAGTAGATCTGATCTCATCTTAATTTCTCCATGCATTTCTTTATCAGTTACTATCATTCTCTCCTCATTGTATTGTCAATATTTTAAATATTTCTGACTCTACTTGCTTATGAAAAAGTTCAAATCAACTTGATAATTATTTTAAATGCTGGTCTAAATTATTTCCTTCACTTTAGCTCCACCTTTCATTTTTCTTATGAACTTCATAGCCATGAGACTTGGGAACATGGTTTGGACTTGTTATTTCTGCTTATTCCTTACCTCTTAATTATGCCTTAGCCACAGCAATTTGTCTTCTGCCCCTAATGATTTCACCGGAACTGTTCTTGTCTATGGAAATGGCTTCCTTGAAACCCTCTCAGCACCCATGGACTCCATAGAAACATATTCTTTTAATTATTTTCCTATCATTTTTAATGCCATTTTTTCCTAAGCCATTCTTTTCATTCTTTCTTAATATGTCCCTTGAATACTGATGTTTCCCAAGGCTCATGATTGGCCCACTAATCTCATTTCATACATTCTATGAAACAACTCACTTATCATCAGGACTTTTTTTCTCCTTCTAATTATAAAATAATACATACTTATTATAGAAAAAAATAAGACAGTAATACAAATTTAATGAACAAACTTAATTAACTGAAATCCTGTCTTTAATAAATAATTGTAATTATTTTTACTATAATTTTTCCTGTCTCTACAGGTCATTTAGGTGTTTCGGATTGAGCAGAGGAAGAAGTTGAGCTAGGTTGCTCAGGCAGTTTTAATGGAAGACTCAGCAGACTAAGAAATTCTAAGGTTTATCCCTCAGTGTTATTCCAAGTGGGGTGGGGAAAGTAGGATTTTATGCTCCCATGTCACTTAGTGGGTGTGGGCCATTCCGGAATTGGGCTTAATCTTGACTGAGGCAGCTCCACTCAGTAAAGGCAGTCTCTGTAAGGAGCTGACAGTGAAGGGATGGGGCTGCAAGTCCTTCCCTCCTGAAGATCTGGGTCGTGCATTGCCATATCAACCACAAAAGCAAATAGTCATTTCTTCACGTTTTTTGAAAACCATTGCCATCAAGTTTTACATTTTAAAAGTGAAAAAGTTAAATGCTTTTAAGACATAGTCTTGGAAGATAATTAAGTACCTAATACTCATTTTAGAAATGGAAGTTCCAGGTATCTCAGTAACCACTGAAATATTTCACAATGAAATTATTTCTATTGTGATCCATCATTCACATTTACTCAGCATTTTGAAGTCATTCATAAAATAATCCAATAGTCTTGCTTGTAAATGGAACTCAGGAACCTACCTCATTGTTACCAGTAAGAAAACATCTGTTCTTCCTAAACTAAAACGTTCAGGTCTCCTTGTGAAATCTTGTTCTTTACCTTCCCAATAGTTCTAATAATGTTTCTGGGTCCTTATATTCTTTAATGCTTAGAAAGTTTAGAAAATGCTATGAAAGTTTATATCCTCATTTGTGGAAACATATATTATATTCTTTTCAGCTGTGTTCAAATACAGCAAAATGCAATTTGACAATCTCATGGCCTCATGAAGGTACTTACAGGTAATCCCTATGGTGTGTGCATATTTATTTATTCATTTTCTACTAGAGTGTAAAAAGGGAAGAAGAGAAAGCCAAGTGAATTTGGGGATATAATTAGTCTTGGCATAGCCCTGGGCCACGGCTCTTGCTCACTGTACATGCAGTTAGGAGATACATAAATAAAGCTGGTATCCCTACACCAGTGATTGCACTATAAAATAAACATTCACATAAATTTGTCAAGTCTGTTGTACATGTAAGCTACAAGCCTTGGCTTTAACCCAACTAAATCACATCAGAAGTGTTTGGTTTGGTCACCAATTAAGTTATATGGAAGGGCCAAATTCATTTGTTAGCCATAAATGAATTTCGCCATTCCATATAACTTAATTGGTGACACCTAAGACATCATAAGGATAATGTACAGAACAGCAATAATTTACATGCCTATTTTCTCTTCATTCATATTCGACAAATCAAAAACAATCCCATTCAGGCATACAGAAAGTTCCTTGTAACAGATACAGACAAGAGCATTAATAAATTATGACCATCATTAGAATTCTTAAGTCAATATTTGCAATCAGGCATGCTTCTTTTTATCAGTTTTAGAATTAGATAGAAATATTGCATATATGGAATGTTAATTAATGAAATCATTACAGTTGACTAGTTACCAAAGATTACTAGCAACACAATCATGGTTTGGAAAACAGTCAAGAAATTTGATTTGCAAAATGTCTATGGAGACATGTTGCTGCTAATAAATTTGCACATCTCGCGACCATGCACACAACCCTTGGGCAGAGAGAAGTGACCCTAATTGTTTTCGTGTTTGTGCATAAGCTCTCCATCCGAGCCCAACTGTGTCTTTGAATTCACATGATTATATATGCAAATTGTGCACAGCAAAGCCCCATAGGTATAAACTGGGATTTGAAGAACCAGATGAAATTGTATCATTCTAAGTGCTGTGTAGCTTATAGCAGATGCTGAGACCTAAAGTTTCTACACAAATAGCATTAGAAAATTAGTGATAGCCACAAATACGACACCAATTTACATCAGCAAGCTCTACAATACCAAGCATAAGTTTCTGATATAAGATTTTAAAGAGGCCACACAATCAAATTAACATTTCAGCAGCTTCTGAATCTTTTAGTCTACCAAATCCTTCTTAATTCTAATTGAGGTGGAAAATCTTTTTTTGTCAATTCTAGCTCTAGCTGTATAGGGGACAATTTTAGAAAGCTGGCTGGGCGTAGTGGTTCATACCTTCCAGCACTTTGGGAGTCCAATCTGGGAGGATCCCTTGAGGTCAGGAGTTGAAGATCAGACTGACCAACGGGATGAAACCCTGTCTCTACTAAAAATACAAAAAATATAAATTTTTTTGTACTAAAAATACGAATACCCCCTGTAGTGGGAGCCTGTAATCCCAGCTACTCAGGAGATTAAGGCAGGAGAATTGCTTGAACCCAGGAGCCGGAAGTTGCAGTGTGCGAAGATCGTGTCACTGCACTCTAGCCTAAGCAACAGAGTAAGACTCTAGCTCAAAAAAAAAAAAAAAAAAAAAAAAGAAAAGAAAAAGAAAGAAAGAAAAGGGGAGGAAATTGTGTCGATGTTTATATTAATTTATTTAAATTAATTTTTTTAAAGAAATGGTGTCTCATCCTGTCACCCAGGCTAGAGTGTAGTAGCACAAACACGGCTCACTGCTGCAGCCTCAGCCCCCTGGGCTCAAGCAATCCTCCTGCCTCAGACCCCAGGTGGCTGGGACTACAGGCCCAGGCCGCTATGCTTAGCTGTGTCAATGTTTTAATAAGAAAAAATCATATGGGAAATAATAAACATGCATTATATGAAAGCCACCCATCCCCATCTATCCTACAAGTACTTACATGATTTTTTAAACTTTATTAACTTTATTTTAAAAAATTTTGTTTTAAAATGTGCTGATACCTTTAACTATTTATGACAAGCACTTAAAATATTAAGGAGTTTTGCCTAAATGCGTTTTTCCTTGAAAGGATGATATCTTCAAAGGCTCTTAACAACATGCTGTTATTCAACCCCTTGTTGCGTCCACATATTTGTCAAGTGAACATGTAGTTAGAACCAAGGCAAAGTGGGCATTATTTACTCAATAAACCTTAATAGCTTTATGAAAACACTCTAGATTTAGCTCTTATGAAATACAGATTGTTTACGGCATGGGAGTTTACTGGAATTTGTCTTCGATAGACTTTGTTCTAACAGAATTCAAGTATCTATAGCAAAGGATTGTTTCTGCAACAATTTGCTCATAAGTTTAAGTTGTCATTCATTTTCCAACTGCTTAAGGAAGTGAGGAGGAGATGGTAGTTTATGGTTTAACTTTAAAGCGAGTTCTCTATCATGGCAGGCTAGATTTTGGCAATTATTTGACTAAGACATAAAGGCCCTGTTAGACTACCCTTTTCATGTTAAAATTACTCCCCTTTTCTGGGAATAAATAGACTAATGAAAACATTAGTGCATAATGAAGTGTAACTTTTAAAAATTTAAGTCAGCTGGTGCTCAATTCCAACATGATGTTTTCAGTCATTGTTAAATATAGGCTCAAGTACTATCGCCAAGTACAGTATCACCCTAGCTGTGAGAAGACCAGTACAAGTTGGAGTTATTTAAAAAGATTAAAGAGATTTCTCTTGTCCCGGATCTTAAAACTTATTGTACCCTCCTGTCTGAAAAGTTGTTAAATCTGTCTATATCTTTATGCTGGGTCACTTTGCCCTTGCTCTGTAATCTTTGTCTAATTCTTCCTCTTTTCATTGTATAAAGAAAGGGGCTCAGTCTTTAAGTAAAAGCAGATAATGAGTTGGGGTGCCCTAGCCTTGCTAACAAATTCTATCTTCTTCCTTTAATTGTCATCATCTTAAAGTGAATTGGGAGCAGGGAGAGGCTGTCTGTCACCGAAAAGTGGAAAGGGAGAGAATTGCACTAAATTCTGCAAAAGAGAGAAAGAGATAATAAAATAAAATGGGTGATCATTCCAAATTAAGCTAGGTGGCTGGTAGCAGACACTTATTATAATTAGAACTTTACTTTTTTACCCCTAAAATGAAACAGAGAAAAAGAAATTCTAAATTTTAATTTTGGGAAGGAATTCAAAAAATACATCTCCAATAATGAGTGTTGGATTAATCATCTAATGGAAGTATCTTGACTCACATGATTAATGCTATACTTTGCTAGATAACAGAAAAATCTGAGTGTTATTAGTGATGCAGAAAATCTAGTTTCATCTTAGCTAAGCAAGGCTTTGTTACCAGTCTTTTTGACTGATTCATTCATTATTCATTCATTCAAGAAAATTATTTATTAAGGGCCCACCAAGTGCCCAGTATTATTCTGGACGCTGGGGATAATAATAGTGAGCAACAAACTTTCTGCTGTCAGTGAGTCTCTAGTTTCGTGGAGGAGGAGAAGAAAATAAACCTGTATACAAATAAATGATTTAAAATTTCAGGTACTAGCCAATGCCCAGGAGGTTAGAGTATAACTGGATGTATGGAGACAATGTAAGCTTATGTTACCAAGGAATACCTGTCTGAGGAAGTGATGTTGGTGGTGAGACTGCCATGATAAAAAGGCGAAGGACTGGGAAAGAGTGTTCTAAGTAGCAGAAAGAACAAAGGACTTGAGATGGGAACAAGCTCAGTGTGTTTGGAGGTTAGAAAAATGGCCAGTGTGGGCAGACCATGTCAGCAAGGGAAGTGGTATGAGACAGACGCAGAGGCAAGTTGAAGCCAAGGCATATAAAGCCTTGGGCACATGGAAAAAATGTGGATTTTATTAAAGTGGTGCTTTAAATCCATTGAAGTGTCTCATTTATTCTTTAAGAAGAATATGTTTCACTAGCTATTGTGTGGACAATTAACTATAGAGAGGGCAAGATTTGAAACAAAACATCCATTTCTAACAGTACTTTTGAACCTAGGAAAGTCCATGGCTTGGACTGTGGTGGTAACAGTGGAGATGGTGACAGCAGTCATATTTAAAATAGATGTTGTAATAAAGTCAACTGGAAATCCTGGGTTGAGGGGGCTGGATGTGGGACATGTAATTTTAAAAAACAACAGTCACAACTGGGCACAGTGTAATCCCAGGAATTTTGGAGGCCAAGGCAGGTGGATCATGAGGTCAGGAGATCTAGACCATCCTGGCTAACACAATGAAACCCTGTCTCTACTAAACATACAAAAAATTAGCCAGGCATGGTGGCATGCACCTGTAGTCCCAGCTACTCAGGAGGGTGAGGCAGGAGAATCACTTGAACCTTGGAGGCGGAAGTTGCAGTGATCTGAGATCGTGCCAATGAACTCCAGCCTGGGCAACAGGCTGTCTCAAAAAAAATCACATATAACTTGTAAGCTTTAGATCTGTTCACTAATTAGAGTTACAAAGAAAAATTACAAAGGAGAAATGGAAGTGCAGATGCTAAAGACATTACTAAAAGTCCCACAGCTGGCTAATACCAGGGCTGGGACTACTACAAACCCCTGAGAACCTATTCCAGTTAATTTTCTTCATTTCAGGTAGCTCCCCAGTGACCTTTTCTTCTATGATTTCCTTTGCTTTCTTTTCTCTAGGTCGAAAAAAAAAATCATTCTAATAGGTAAACATTGTGTGTTCTCAGCAATTATTTCCTTTACTTCTCTCTCTTCCCCACTTTGTTCATGTTTTGTTTTTCCTTTACTAACATTAATCATTTCACAGGACCCAACTAAGGCTACACAGGAAAAGGAAGCATTTATATCAGATGTATGGCAAAATATCAATTCACTTTTAATAAATTGATAGAGCCCATAGGCTCAAGTGAGTCTCACATAGGGGGTTTGCTATATACAGTTCTTTGTCCCAGAAGGATAAGACCACATGCTCAATCCTGTTTCGTTTTTGATCATTTTTCTCCTTTAAAAGCCTTTCATCCTTTTGTTGTCTGATTCTGCCATCCTTACAAATTAGTAGCAGTATGAGTATAAAGAGTCAAAAGACATAGAAGAAATGTTGCAATATTTCCTGTGACTTCTTTTATCCCACTAAGGAGTTCTTAAATGGGTGAAAACCTAGGCATACCACTAAATTTATGAACACAATAATGACTAGTGTATCCTCTTAGGGAAGACTTAACCAGTCCATGAAATGTGAACAGTGGCTTCAAATTAATGCAGTGATTAAACATGCAATTATGCTAAAGATATATAGAATGTTATGCATATAAATGCAGATTTGACATGTAGTTAGCACTCTTTGGCCTATGTCTACTATAAATAAGGTTTTTGAGATGCAGTGTTGAACTCATATCTTGAGTCTTCATTTTAGCATATCTCTGTGAAACAACAAGTTATTAGACTTTAAGAATTGATGAGAACATAAAACATTTTCAACCAATCTACAAAGTTCCGTGCACTATTCTGGGAGTTAGTATTTTAGCAGTGATAGGAAAACATCTGGTCCTAATGCAGTCTGTATTTCAGGATAGGGACAGACAGGAAACATACGAAAATGATTTCTAGAGAGGGAGAAGATTTACCAGTAAAATGTAGTAAAAAAAACAGTGGGTTCATCTAGAAGAGCTACCTTAATTAAGAGGGGTAGGGAAGGACTTTCTAAGCAGGTAATCTTTCAGAGACCTGGATAAGGTGGAACAACAAAGCCAATTTGAGGAACCACATTCCAAGAAGAATCTTCTGGCAAAATTAAAGCCAACATACTTCCTGACCCATATCCCTTAACACTCATTACTCTGAAATTTGAGTCCACTCATGACCCAGCCTTGAAAATGGCATCTCCCTCTTCCTTCCTCCTCACCTTCCCCACAACTGCCTACTGCCTAAAGAAGAAATTCAATCTCAGGAGTTAGGAGAAGGGGCTCACTGAGTCTATTTACAAAAAGTCCTAAACAAACAGAATCAACTAAATGTTTAACTCTCCACCATATTTTTAAAAGAGTCTATTACTGCTAAGAGAAGAGTTAATAGATTCTTTTGGTAGAATCTGAGAATCTTTATTTTGGGTGGTGAAAGGAGAAAAGAGTCAGGGTCATGTGCACTTGTCTGGTTACATTTTATTGTGTGGGGGAATGGCTTATCTATTCCATCTGACTACACCGATCCCCATGTTTTAAAGATATTTTCCTTCGCATCCTTCCAGATATCTTCTGACATGTATTTATTATAGGGAAAAAAATATAATACAGTCAACAATGAAGGTAAACAGAGTCAGAAAATCCAAAACAGACACTACTGTAGTTATTCATGTTCTCTTGAGTTCATTTAACGTATAGATGCTTTGTTTTTACATACATGGAATAAACAAGATCCTTATCTTAAAAAATGATAATTTTAATTTTTTAAATATTTATCTAAAAGTGGTAGAGTTTTGTTTCAAAGAGTGTCCTCTTTACTGTAACCAATGCAAAGCATTGGATGTCATGAAATTATTTTAGTCTCAGTCAATTTATTGTTAACCTATTGGGTGTTTGCTGAACTTATGCTTAGTTTTAGGCTTTTAAATATTTTTTAAATGAATCTTATGGTGTTAGCCATCATATCTGATAAGTGAAAGCGCAGTGGGAGTATTGAAAGAGTTTCTAGGTAAAGCCTGAAATTACAATAGAAAATTTGAAAATTGAGGTGACTCGAGGAGCAAACTGTAGGAGGAAGTGTTTGTTAGGGGCTTGTGCTTGCTCCAGGACTGAGTGTGTTCACAATCAGTTGTATAAGAAGTTTCCCAGCATTCAGCCCACATGGCTGTACTCTGCCTCACTCTGTGTGCAGATGTCCCCAGGATTTCTGCAGAACAATAATGTATTGGCATTTCCTATGTTAAACATTGAAGAGTCTGAAGGAAAACAATTTGAGGATCCCTCCTTAGGAGAAAGAATACAAAATTTCAACCATCAAATATGATGCAAAGGTGATTACTAAGACAAATCAGAATAAATCCAGCAAAAATGTTTAAAGCTTCCATTGTTATCAAGAGTTGGAAAAGGTGTTTTCAGTTTTAAATCTTATCATTGGTCATGCCATGCTCACTGTAGGCTTCTTAATCACACTTCTTTCATATGTGACCTATGATATTTCAAGGCACTTTAATTGTTATTAGGAATGACCAATATTAAATAATCTTTCAATGATCATACTCATTAACCAGTTTGTCAATGACACACTTTTTGTCATAATACATTATGAATTTTATATCTTCACTTAATTTAGTCATTTATTTTAAATGAGCAATAAACCTAAGCCTTTGTCTTTTGCATTTACATGATCCACTCCTGTTCATTAACTGGGTTATCAAACAGTTCAAGAGCCTTATTTATTCATTTAATTACTCTTTAAAATTCCTAAAAATATGAAAATAAGGAACACATAAAAACAAGTGCATGTAAAATAGTCATTACATAATACTGAGCCACATAATTGCATAATCAAATAATGATCATGTTACATACATTAACTTACTGGCGAATATATGTGGAAGTTTTGTAATTGGCACACTTGTTTTTTCAGGCTTTTCCCTTTGTTGGTAGCAATGTTGTTTGCCTTTTTGCCTGAACTAACAGAATTCTCTTCAGGATAAACTATGTCAGATATGCCCAAAGTCTCATATGTTGGGATGCATAAATGCTACACACAAACAAGCATACCTAGCTTTTGCAGTGTTTATGTAGCTTTGTGCCTTAAAAGTGAAAAATGTTGATATTTCATGTGACTTCAATAAAAAGTAATGTTATATTTTTAATTGCATATTGTCTACATTATTGAGCATATTTCTTATAAGCATAAACTTTTGAGTGGTGAAAACTGAAGCGATCACTTATACTTTCACATGTCTAAAGATTAGAAGAATATTCTACAGACTAGCTTCTGGTCTGTACATTTCAAATCTTGTTTCTTTTCCACTATGTATGTGCTTCTCGTGCCTGGCACCAAAGAACATATCATATTCCTGCTGTACACTCAGGCCTTGCACTGTCATGCTACCACACCAGAGAAGTTGGTACAGTGGATGGCAGGAATATTCTTAGAAGCCATTCCTATGCCAGAATAATTAAACACAGTCACTAAAAACTTCATAGATGCATCCCACTAAACCAAAACTAAATGTATCTTTATTTCAACTTTCTCAGTTTAACTATGGTAGCCACTAAAGAGTCTTTTATGATACTTAGAAAGATCATTAAGAAAGAGATTACCTCATTGAACATATTTTCAGAGCACTTTAAGTTGGTCTATTTTGAAATAAAAAATCCTACTCAAATTTTTCAGCAATAAAAAAGTATGCCAGATTTTAAATTACGTTTAAACTTCTATTTTCTTATCAACTTATGCACATCAAAGACATCATTTAAAAAATAAAAAGGCAAGTCACAGGCTGGGAGAAAATATTCACAATGCACGTATCTGACAAAGGACCTGTATCCAAAATATACGACTATTGTAACTCAATAATAATAATACAAAGAACTTCACATTTAAAAATGAGAAAAATATTTAAACAGACACTTAATAAAAGCAGATATACAAATGGCCAATCAACATTACTAATCATCAGCAAAATACAAATTGAAATCACAGTGAGATACTAGTAAATATTTATCAGAATGGCTAAAATTAAAATGACTAGCAATACGAAGCTTTGGCAAAAATATGGAGGGAGCAACTAGAATGATATTTTTGTAAAATACAAATTTGACTTCTCTTTGCCATTTTTGTACCTCTGAAATTGTAAACCTTAGCCCTTTTACTCCTAGGTATTTACCCAAGAGCAGTAAAATATGTCTACAAGAAAACTTTTTAAAGAATGTTCAAAAATTTTATTTGAAAATAACCAAAAGCTGTAAACAATCCCAATGTTTATCAATGGAAGAATGGATAAAAAAATTGTAACAAACTCACATAATTACAATTCCGCAAGAGAAATGAATGAACTGTCATTCTTGCGACAACATGCATGAATCTACAAGGCTAGTTTGTTAAGCAAAAGAAGAGGGACACAAAAGAGTACAAGCTTCAAGACTCTAACTAAATGAAGTTCAAGAACCGGCAAAAGAAGCAAAAAACTAGTCATGATATGTATCAGAAAACAATTGCTATGAAAGTGTAGGGCTGAGGGTTGACTGGAAAATGGCATGACAATACTTTCTGGCTTAATAAAAATGTTCTCTATCTTGATTTGGGTGGTAATAACAAGGGTGCATACATTTGTTAAAACTTATCAAACTGTACACTCAAGATCTATGTTTTTTTATATATCCACATTATGCCTTAATTTTAAAAAAATGTATTTGGAGATGGCCAGTCTAAACAGTTCTTAATCTCTTTGAATTCACAAATAAATGCATTGATGCCTTTGAGATCCCAGCCTGCTTGTAAGTTAAAACAAACAAAAAACTTTCTTTTACAATTTTAGAGGTACAAAAATGGCAAAGAGAAGTCTAATTTATATTTTACAAGCTTAAATGTGTAACTGCAAAGAATTTGCTATCTAAGTTATCATATCAGAAGTGACATTTTGTGTCTTTTCTGGTAGCTTTTCTCAATCCCAGGGTGGGGACAGAGGAAATCACAAACAAAAATCACTAGAACACAACATCATAAATCAAGATCTTGTCCTCTATGCAAAACAGATCATGGGGAAGAACAAAGAAAAGAAAATGGCAGAGATAGATTCACGTCTTTAAAAACGTCATGAAACACTGAAATACTCTGAAAGTCCTACAGACTTACTATTGGTCAGAGAATTTTTCTAACAGAAGAGGCCTTGGTCATTATTATGAGATATAGTAACAGAGATTTCTCTGGGTTGCCCATTATTCCCCTATTTCCTAAGAGATTTTGGATCTTTTAAGAAATAATCTTTTTTTTTTAACAAAGAAATAATCTACATTGCTTGAAAATCTAGATAGAAAATGCAGCTTAAAACTGCAGGTACAATCAGGCTGCCCCCTGTGAAAACAGAAACTAGTGAAGTTCATATTTAAAATTCTGCTCTGGATAGAAAAACAACTGAGATTAGAGACTCAACTGTTGGCTAAGAAATTGTTAATGAAGCCATTAAAAAATGGGAGAATGTTGACACAGTTCTTAGAGAAGCAATCCTGGGCTGTTATTACATGTTAGATCGGTAAAGAAAAAGATCTGGTGTATATTTCCACACTGTTTTCATAGAATTTCAGATAAATTTATATTTGTTTTGTATCTTGTAAACTAAGTTTCATTTCTCTCTGATTTTTAACTAATAAACACAAAGGTCTTAAATTCTTTAAATAGACAAGAACCACTGATTTATAAACTTAAGATTAAAATTTGTTATAAAAAGTCTCAAAGTTATTATGAAGAAAACCATTCATTTATATTAATCTATGCTTTTCATAAGAAGTTGACTTTAGTGACCAAAACTTTGGGAGTAATTAAATTTTCATAACCCTATTATCAAGCTGTAATTAATTCAAATATATGTTAAAAAGACTGTGCTTAGTCTTTAAAGAATGGTTACATAGCTAAAGCCACTTTCTTCCTCTATAAATATAGTTTATAAGTAAAAACGCAGTGACTCCGACTGAGAATCTCAATTTGCTTTGACATACTCTTAAGTATTGGAACCAATGCAAGTTGAAAGTTGATTTGTTAGTTTTAAAGAAATGATCATATTCACCCATTCAGCCACAGGCTCAGAAGGTGAAGAACTTTATTTCAACTTCCTAACCAGCTCAGCTTTCAGCCTCAGCACCATTTCTGTCACTTCAAAAGTGACTGCTAACTCCATGCAAAAGACTCTATTTCCAGTTAACAAGCAGGAAGATCCAGAAGAGACAGGTGGAGAGAATGTGCTGCCAATGCTCAGAACTCTTCTCCCTGTATTACCCACCACTCAAGTCATTCTTCCTCTGTTGAGCAGAAATGACTCATCGAGAAGGGCAGAAACAAGACTTGCATACTTCCCACATGGTACAGTTCCCAATTTTATGGACCTGGGCAGAATAATCAAGAAAGAGGAGAAATGTTTCTCCATACATTTATCTGCCTCAGATATGTTTCAGAAAATATCATCTCTCTGTGACATAGACGTCTGTGGAAAACAGACTGACTTTAAAACTGATAATGGGAGGGATTGTATTTATATTTTCCAAAATGAAGATTCATGCATATTTTATTCATATTTATTTTGCAAATTATTTTTCATTTAAGCTCATTTAGTTTGCTTTTCCCCAGAACATTCAAAGTGGGAAGCAAACAAGAGAACCTAAGAAAGACCATGCTGATTTAATATAAAAATTTTATGGAGCATCTACTATGAAAGAGACAGTGAGAGAGAGAGAGAGAGAGAGAGAGAGAGAGAGAGAGAGCATACTGATATTTGCATAAGATATTCAATGATTCAAGATTATGCAAAATAACTCTTGTATTCTTTCAGAACCTTGCAAGTTAGATTCTTTTTAATTGTGGAATTCTGAAAATAAAAAAATTTATTCTTTGTTCAAATCACAACAAAGACCCCAGTGATGTTGGTAATTGAGAATAATAATTCCTGGCATGCTGTAGCAACAAAATTCCTATAATATTCACTTGTGATGGATTGAGACTATGGAGCAGTTTAAGGTGAAGTAATAGTTTATATAGCAATGCAGGAATGCAAAGACCTTCAGGAATGTAAACACAGTTGATGTGGAAATCTTAAAGAAAATGACAAGCTATGAAAATCAGAAAATATCCATAGCAGTGTTTGAAGAGATCTTTATCTCCCACAGCAAGAGAGCAGACTGGGCTGAAATTCATACCCAGGATTTAGTTGTAGAGGTGGCAGAGCTGCAAAGGAGACTGAACACATAACTTAATAAGAATTGGTCTGTTAGGTTACAGTCAGGGCTGTTATAGGAGGACATAGTACCTGCAATCTGAACTGAGGACATTTGAGTGACAAGCCTGAGAATCTTACATTTCCATCTTGCCCTGACACAGGGGACTAGCAGAAGTAGAACTCATCTCTTTGCCAGAAAGAAAAGAAAGTAAGAAAGAAAATTAACTTCACCTGGAGGGCTTGCAAAAGACCACACTTGAAGCAGATTACTTTCAAGAGAATGCTTGTTTTACCCTGTTTCTACTCATGGCCTTCAGACCACTAATGAAGGACAAGTTTCAACATAACCTGAATAGGAAAATATAATCCTTGTTTGGAAGGAAAATAGCTTAATCGCCAAAATAACTGCAAGACTTGGCTGATCCAGAGACAAGTGTGGGGGTGGACATTCTTCTATGACTCAGGATTTAATGACCCAGCAGACACACCTGCAGCCTAATGTGTTTTTGGGGTGGTGGCTTATCCAGGTAATAAGGCGCAGACATTGCAATGGCCTCTTAGAATAAATTACCTGACAGCAAAGAAACCAACATGACTAAATTGCCTAAGAGGGCCCTAAGAACGCCTCCCCTCATCAAGACAACAAAAAATATAATGGAAAACCACTAACATCCAGTATGGAAGACCTCAACAGTCTTTTTATATCTAGAATGGGTAAGATTTTACCCTTGGAGGCAAGAAAGAACAAGTTATCCACAGTTTCAACACTGCTGTCTTAGATGATACAATTGATTTGTTCTTAAATTAGAAAGTTAAATTTAGCCAAATTAGGGGGCAGTGGTAGTGGTTAGAATTTAGAGATTTATTCTCGAGCTGAAAGAAAGCTATCAGAAAGATTTTGGGACAATGAATAACATTAGCAGACTGTTTGGGAAGATCCACTTGGCAATGATTATGTTCATTTGGAAAATATTGGATGGGTAGATCTTAGAAGTAGGAAAATTATAAAGTTGGCTTTTGGATTAGCCCAGGCTTGAGGCTTCCAGATCCTGAATTAGAATAGGAAGTGTAAATTTAAAAAAGATTATGCGTTTATTTCAAGTAAACCATTTTCCAATGAATTATAACTATGTTTAAGACACGATCCAAGATGCTAAGGTACTACAAGTTGTGCTCTTGATTTCACTCAGATAAATATATTTATATCCAGAGGTAGTGGTTTATATTGAGAAGTGATTATTTTTTTAAAAAGGATTTAGTGAACCTTTATTCCTCAGTGTGCAAAACCACCACTTAAATTATATTTAGAGGTAAATGCATTATTACCTTCATCTCCAATATCCCCGCATTCATTCTCCAATCTTGAAGTACAGCCAAGGCGGTACTTCAATACCAAGACCTAGAGACTTGGGATACATTTAGAGAGAGAAAATTCATGAAGCGTTTGTATGCTGGTGCTTATGGTAGTATGTCAAGCAATTTTAAAGGTCACTTTTCTGAGAGAGCATATTAGTTTTAACATAAGGAAGAAACAATTGAGTGGACAAATGTTAAACCTGGGTTTCTGGAGTTTCCCGGTTGCTCCAATTTTTTAGTATAATTAATGTCAGACTACAAATGCTTCATGAAGGTGGGAGAGCAGAAATTGAATAAGCCAACAGATAGAGGGCAAAATTTAAAAAACAAAGTTTTGCAGAAATAGATTACCATGTGTGTATCCATAGTTTAAAACAATGAAATAATTTGCTCTCTTGGATTGGTCAGTGATTCATTTTGCTATGGTGTGAAACCTATACTAATTAACATTGATTTCTTTTAGATATGAAAGTCCTTTTAACCCTAACATCACAACACATCTTCCCCTGTGCAGAAAAGAGTTAACACAGAATGTCTGAGACTGCTACCCCTAAAAAGACTTGTTCGCAAGGTTGGGCCTTGGCTGGCATCTGAAAACTTGGCTCTTGGAGTATTCCCAGTCAAGATCTAACTAAGAAGGGTGAATCACTGTGCTAGGCTGTTTGTGCAAACAATATGGTTTATACTGAACACCTGCTTTATTTCTGGGTATCTGGAATTTTGGTACATGTTAGGCAGACAGTGCCTTTGGGATCAGCCTCCAATAAAAACCTTGGATGCTGATTCTCTAATAGACTTTCCTGGGTAGAAACATCACAAACATGTTGCCGCATTTTCATTGCTGGTGGTGGGGAGAGTGTGCTCTGTGTGACCCTTCATGGGAGGGAGAAAACATAAGGAAGTCTACACATGGATTCCACAAGACCCCAGCTGTGTCTTTTCCCCTTTTGATGTAGCTGCATATTCTTACTATTATCCTGCTATAACAAATCTTGGCTGTAAGTACAACTATACGCTAAGTCCCAGGAGTCCTTTCTAGCCAATCTCCAAACATGAGGGTGGTCTAGTCTTCGAGACTCCCAACACAACCCCGTTCTCACATATTTAATAATTCTGGGCAAAGGCATTTCATCATCTTCTAGAGTGAGGAATAGCGCTTTTTGTATCCAGCTGAAGATCGGCTTTTTTTTTTTTTTTTTTTAGTAGAAAAATAGATACTTCTTAAAGAAAAAGAAGCCAATGTTAGCCAGAAGTACAGAATTTATTTTTCTACCTATTTGGGTTGTAAAATGCTATCCTCATTCACACACAAATGTTTAATTGTTTCAGTAATCTTCCTTGGCAATCTGCAGCCAGCGTCTTGAGTTCATTACAGGCTGTGAAGTTTCCTTTCATTTGTTTTAAACCTGCGGCTTTTTGGTTTCCCCAATTGAATGAGTGCCCTCTTGTTGTTCTGTTATGGGAAAGGGTAAATAAAAATGCCAACTGGACTTCCGCGAGCCATCTGTCATGCTTTACTACCTGTGTCATAATTCCTTCCTATTTTCAGCACCGCTGAATGGTACTCAATTCCCTCTCCAGAAAAAAAGCTGCTTTTCTCTTCTGAATAGCGTGACTAGAGGTGTTGTAAGCCATTCTCAGGTCATCATTTGGGTGGCTTCAGAGCAAGGTTTTAGGACAATTATAGATTACAGGTTGGCAGTCAAGCAAAGCATCTGGGTACTAAGGTACCCTATTAAGGTTAAAGCAACTTCCACCTTCCCCTCTTCAGCCTTCATCAGATTGCAATAAATTTATTTACCAAGAGTGCTGAAAGCTGACAATTTTTTCCAGGGATCTCAGAAACTATAACCAACAAAAAATAGAAGTCCATCATCTCCACTCCATATTGCTACTTCTGATCATCCCAATACCATTAACAGAATCTTGAAACATTGTCTAAACAAAGGGTGTTTATATATTAGTAATTCTCACATATGTATGTGCATCAGAATTTTCTATTAAATTTTGAAAATATGCATTCCCAGCTCACACTCTCCTGAGACTCTGCTTTTGTACATCTAAAAAGGGACCCAGAAATTTATGTTTTTTAACAAGTTCCCCTGATAATGCTCTATATAAAATGATGTGATACAAATGTAAAAAATCTTATATGTAATTTGAGAAAAATGTCAGAAAGAACAACATTTTCATGTATTTCTCTTGCTCTTACATGGTTATCTTAAAGAGATGAAAAAGGGAGGCAGTGAACAAGCTGACTAGCCGTGGCTTTTAAACCCAACAGCTTTCTGCAATACGTATGCAGCAGGAAGACAAAGAAATATGAAGTGACCTCTTTGGGAATTATCTTTTCTTCCCCTTCTCCTCCCACTCTTCTGTGAGTTTGCATAGATTTTCATAATCTCCCAGTCTCTAAATAGAGCTGTTCCTTTTATTTTTTCTATGCATCAGCGATGAACACAGTTTGATGAGCATTGATGGTAAGGAAGGACCTGGACCAGCGAGTCCTCAAAGGACTAAACCTAAGAAACAAAGAAGGGGCACAGAGAAATTGAATCTATTTGCCTGCTTGTTTGGAGGGCTTTATAATTAAGGGGAACATGCAATGCACAAAACTACTTAGTAATTATAATGCATAAAAACAGATCAGACTTAATCCATCCTGGGCCACAAATGACATGACAAGCATACTTTATAAATACTTCTGCTAAATTAATTTGAGATTCTTGAGACACCAATCTTTCAGGAGTTGGTGCAGATGCTTTAAAGAGGAAGGAGATCTACTTTTTCACTTTTCCAATTGGCCGTCTAATGCATGAAGACAGCTGCCCAGGATACACCTCATTTAATTGCAATTGTTGTGGATAAGTTTACGATTCTCTCTGAAACGTGGAGCTATCATTTAGAGTCTCATTTGTTCCCACTATCTCTCAGACACTCTCGGCAAACTACTTGTTTATTTTTCTCCCCATGTCCTAGTGGCTTTCTCTCTCTCTCTCCCCTCCTCCTCTCCTCTTTGTCTACTCTCTCAACATTTTGTTTTCTTCTCTGTCATGCATCACACTCTGCACTCATCTAGAAAGAATATCTATTAAGTCAGGAAATCCATCCTTGTCTGCGCATGCATTTATAAGTATGTACACACATACATGCAGACACAATCACATGTATATATATGTGTATGTACTTAATAGACAAGTTCATAATTTCCACTGTTAGATTATATCTTATAAATACAACCTTTAATTGTAGTCTATTGAATTCGTATTCACTCTGATTCTGTCATTCTCTATTTGTACTTAATCATAGCTTTATGCCATCTACAAATTTAATAGCATATTTCTGATGGCAGTGGTGGGCTGTCTTGAGCTGCTGCTGCCATCATACCAGCTGCAGCAGGGAGGTGGGGCTGGCATTACAGGCTCCATGGAGTCTGCAGGAACTGGGAAAAGCAGGAGCCAAGCCTCTTACAAATTGGAGAGGGAGCTCCTTGGGTACCACTACAGTTGCCCAAAGCACTGCTATGGACCCAGGAATCTCTGCATTCTTGGGGGCTCAGGAAGGCCTCCCACTGCCGTTGCAGGCTTGTACGTGCGTGCTCCCACTGCCTGGCTTCTCCCTGCTGTAGACACCTGCTCAGATTTTGGAGCACTGTTGGGCCAAACCCTCCAGTGAGGCCCCACCTTCAGGCCAGGGGGTGCCTCAAGGCTGGGGTCCAGGCTACCAGTCCCGTGGACTTGGCTGGGAATTTGTGGTGCCTTTTCTGGGCTTGCCTGTGGCTGCCCATGGACCACAGTGTACACTTCCTCCTTTCTGGGGCCTATAAAAGTCCCAGGCTCAGTCAAAGCTGAGCTGACATAGGGACAACCATCTGCAAAGAGGAGCTTCCCACTCCAGGGCCCCGTCTGAGCCACTGTAGCTTAGTAAAGTTTTTCTTCATCTTGCTCACCCTCCATTTGTCTGAGTACCTCATTCTTCCTGGGCACAGGACAAGAATTCGGGACCTGGTGAATGAGGCTAAAAGAACTGCAACACAAATAGGGCCGAAACATGCCCCTTGCTCATCATGTTGCAGTCAAATAGGAGAGAAGAGCTATGTCCCTTTGGGGATCCCAGACCTGAGAGCTCCCTGAGCCAAGGCTATGACTCCCTCTTTGAAGCCCCGTGGCTCCCAGTGTCTCCAGCTTCTGGGTGCCACCATGTTCCCTGGTGCCAGCTGTGGAAGCTGCTTGTGGTGTGCCTGGTCCAGCTGCAGCCTCGCAGAGAGCTGGTGTCCATGTTAGCACCTGGAACTGCCAGCCCTGCTGCAGCAGCCAGCATGTTTGACTGTGCGCAGTGGCCAAACCCTGTGGTCACTCACATACCGCTCCCTGTTCCATGCCTGACTCACCCTTGGCAGGCATGGGACCTGGCCTGGTAGCATAAGCTGAGCTCGTCTTGCCAGGCTGAGTGGATGAAATGAGCCCAGCAAGCCCAGGCAAAATGGGTATAGGCACCACTGGCCAAAGGTTCCCTACCAGAACAACACTGCAAAGATCTCAAAACATGTCTATGTCTTTATTCAAGGAATGGTTCAAAGTTGACTATGGTGAGTACAAAGATAGAACCCAGCGGCATAATATGAATGACTAATTTACTTGTAGTTCTTGAGCTGTTAAATATACACTTTAAAGATACAGTGATGAACCACTTAAAGTCTCCCTAACTTCTCTACCTCTTCTTTGAGAATATAATGCTCTACTGAATTCTTAATGCCCATTATTTCCCCAGTACTCTAGTTCAGTATAAACATCTTAGAAAGCACAACTGCACCCAGGCTCTAACCTTCTCCCCATTACCTGTGGTCTCATAGAGTCCCAAGCCACCATGGGGAAGACCAGAAATATTGACTTTCACCTTTTTTAAATTTGAGGACCTCATGTTTTCTGGCAGTACTTCATGCAAGAAATATAATGCCCTAAAGTTGGTTCAGTGAAATACATTTTGATGAAGAGATTCCAAGAAACCTCTCTATTCTGGCCTTCCCATTCCACAGATAGGTCAGACACTTTCAGAGTAAGAAATCTGTATTTGATATTCCCTCTGTCTTCCATGGATGGTTTCTTGTCATCTTAGCTTCAGTTCAAATGTTACCTTCACTAGAGGCTGTTCCTACCATCTTATCTTAGTCTCTTATAAGCTGTGAGACACTGCCAAGCTACTTAATGTCTCTGGGCTTCTGTTTACCCCTCTATAAAAGAAGAGTAAAAATTCTACCTACTTCACTGAGCTTTTGTGAGAATTAGATGATGAATAAATGTAATTGTCTTCAAACAGTGTCTTTGCATGTTAAACACCATTATAGTAATAAATTGCTATTATTACTATTATTATTTGAACACTTACTTCCTTTCCTTCCAGACTGTCACATTTTTACCTATTTAATTTTCTTCAAAGCATTATTACTGTCTCAAATTACCTCATTCACTGTTTGCTTGCAGATTGTAGAACAACGTCAGCCTGACAGATGGGTACATGGAGAATGCACTTGTCTCTGCATGGCTGCATATCTGTTGACTAGAATGGTGTCTGACACTCAACACTGTCAGTTGATTGAAAAAATGCAAGTACAAATGAATGAAAGACAGTCTCCTATAGAATAGTTTTATATCTCTACTATTTCTTGGCATATGGAAACACCAAATACATGTTTTTAAAGTTGAACTTGGGAAGCTTCTAGCCATTCTAGACTTCATGGGATATAGGAGATTTATGTTCCTAAATTTGGCCGGTAAGCATCTCGTAATTATCATATCAGATGAGGAAAGAAGAAGAAACAGGATTATATTTATGACTGAGGATGATGGACTATTTTTGTAGAGAAAAGTCCTGAGAGTAGGACTTGCCAGCACGCTGTAGCAAATCAGCAGCTCTGAAAAGGAAACTTGGAACACACCATACAAATGGAAGCGCTGGACTATTTGGGGCTAGTTTATCCAAAGAAAATGACACCTGTAATCCCAACTCTTTGGAAGGCTGAGGCAGGCAGATCACTTGAAGTCAGAAGTTCAAGTTCAGACTGACCAACGTGGTAAAGCCTCATCTCTACTAAAAATACACAAAATTAGCCAGGTGTGGTGGTAGGCACTTGTAATCCCAGCTACTTGGTAGGCTGAGGCAGAAGAATCACTTAAACCTGGGAGGTGGAGGTTGCAGTGACCAAGATCATGCCACTGCACTCCAGCCTGGGCAACAGAGAGAGACTCCATCTAAAAAAAAAACAATACAAAACAAAAAACAAATCCTTGTCACACACAAAAGAAAAGTAGGAAACAGGTTTTAAAGTATTTTGATTAAATAAACTATGATATTTTATACAATAAAATGTTCTGCAAAACTCAGTAAAATAACTTACATATTTATGTTTTGAGAAATGTGTTGGTATTTTTGATAAAAGATTAAGAATAGTTGTAAGAAAATATGACATCTTTGTGTAGTAAAAATATAATCAAAATATAAATATATATTTTTTCCATATGTGTAAATAAATTGGAGAAATAACAAAAATTTACCCAAAATATTACTATTTATTTTATCCACGTATGAGTGTGTGTGTGTGTGTGTGTGTGTTTGTGTATAAATAAATAGAAGAAAGCATGGAAGAATATACAAAAATCTCCAGTGGTGATCATTTTTAGGAAGGGACTGAGGAGAACAGAATTGGTTGAGGTAATCATAGGAGTCTCTAGACTCACTGACAATGTTAAAATTTTCACAGGGAACTATATAATTGTGCCTTGGTCAATTGATGAATTGTTTTAAATTGAAAAGTAAAAAATAAAATACATTTTCCATTTGTGTGGCTATTGCCCTCAAATTCTGTTTGCACATTAGGCTTGTATATGGTTAATAAAACCATAATACTTATCAATGCCACTTAACAGAAATGAGATGGTTTGGCACATATTATCCTGAATAAGCAACGCTATACCGAAATGAATGTAGTTTTCTTTTTCAAGTGCAGATAAACATCTGTTTATATGTTTTAAAATTTGGCAATAGATTGTTAGCAAACTGATGTATATTTCTTCCTCACAGTCTATTTTTCTGTCCCTTTAAAAATAAACATTTTTTTTTCTACTTTCAGTTATGGGGCTTCTCTTCCAAACTCTAAAGCCCATCACAAATTACTGATGGTTTCAGCATGAAAACCTTTATTAATTTTTATCCACACCCTTGAATTAATTCTATCTGGATCTGGAGACATAAGCTTATTTACTATGCCCGAAAAAAAAAGTATTTCTTTATGCAAATCAACATCACAATGAGATACCATATCATGTCAGTCAGAATGGCAATTGCTAAAAAGTCAAAAGCAACAGACACTGGTTAGGTTGCAGAGAAAAATGAACGCTTTACACTCTTGGTGGGAGTGTAAATTAGTTCAACCATTGTGGAAAACAGTGCAGTGATTCCTCAAAGATCTAGAGGCAGAAATACCACTTGACCCAGCAATCTTATTACTGGGTATATACCCAAAATAATATAAATCATTCTGTTATAAAGATACATGCACACATATATTCATTGCAGCACTATTCACAATAGCAAAGACATGGAATCAACCCAAATGCTCATCAATGATAGACTGACTGGATGAAGAAAATTTGGTACATATACACCATGGAATACTATGCAGCCATAAAAAGGAATGACATCATGTGCTTTGCAGGGACATGGATGGAGGCAGAAGCTGTTATCCTCAGCAAACTAATGCAGGAACAGAAAACCAAACACATGTTCTCATTTATAAGTGGGAGCTCAATGATGTTTCACATTGCAGGGAACAGCACACACTGGGGCCTTTCACGTGGGGAGGGAGAGCATCAGGAACAATAGCTAATGGATGCTGGGCTTAACACCTATGTGATGGGATGATCTGTGTAGCAAACCAACATGACACACGTTGACCTATGAACAAACTTGTGCATCCTGCACACATACTCCTGAATTTAAAACAAAAGTTGAAGAAAAAATATAAATTAAAAATTAAAAAAACAAACAAGTATTTCTCCGTCTACATTGGATTTTTGTTTCTTTCTCATAAAGAGAAGCCATGCTTGTTGTAGGGTTTCCAACTGGGGACAGAAATATCTGGAAAAGGTTAGAAAAATAAGAATATGTAGATGTGTCCTTTTCTGTCACAGGTAAATATACTGCTCTCTGTCCCACTAGATATGCTGTCTCTCCTTTTTAGTTTGTTGCCCTGCCTGTTACACAAATCCCAGTTAATTTAGTCCTTTGCATCCTGATTTGCTCTTAGATCTACACCCGTTTTTAGGTTCAGTCCTTTCTTCTATCTCATATAGTTCCCATGTTTAATGGAACTCACCCAGAGTTCCCCAAGACATGGCATTGGTTTTCTTAGCTGATTCTTTTCTTCCTGATGTGGAATACTTGTGATGGATTGTATGGTCAGATTTTCAGTTTTTAATCTTCTACTCCATTTGAGCCACATCCTGTCATAACCACTAGTTACAAAATCCTCCTTTTCTGTAAATGTTTTGAAATTTGTTCTTCATTCTCCTATTGCCCACAATAAAATATACACTGACATGGTCACTTTCTCCCACAGTTCTCATACCCAGACACCAGTACGCTCTTCTTTGTTGGCCATAATTACATCCAGAGGGGCGGTTACCCTCACTTCTTTCTCCACCACTGACATTGTCAGATGCTTGGCTCTAATGCAGATGAAATTTCCAGCTGGTATCTGGATAACTGATGTTTGTAGCACCATGATGTTTGACAATGTAGTATCTTTTTCTGGCAAGAAAGTCCCTTAGTAATTATCATTAGTGGGTTTTTTGTTGTTGTTGTTTCTATTTCCTTTAAACTTCATCCAAATACTGTACCATGTGTGGGACCTGAGAATCTTGACAGCTATATGTAAAGATTTTTCCTGCAACTGGAAAGCAAATGGGATTTTTTTTTTTTAAAAAAAAAGAACTGTTGCTGTTTTTCTGTTCTTAAGAAAAAATATCTTTGTGTCTCTCTCAAGAGATAAACAGTAATAAGGAAGGGGAAAAAACATGCAAAGGCCAAAAATTCCCTGCTACATGTCTCTTTTGCTTAGTTTTTTTTATAATTATATAAAAGAATAAGGAAAAATAGCTGTGACAGTCACTGCTGTGTATTCACTATTTGTATTCCTATTTCTTCTTCCTCCTGAGTGTGCAGGTCCATTATGTTTTTCAGTTGCCCTGGCAGTTACAGGCGGTTGTATTAGTCTGCTTTCACACTGCTAATAAAGACATACCCAAGACTGGGTAATTTATAAAGAAAAAGAGGTTTAATGGACTAACAGTTCCATGTGGATGGGATGCCTCATAGTCATGGCAGAAGGTGAAAGGCATATCTTACATGGTGGCAGACAAGACAGAATGAGAGCCAAGTGAAAGAGGCAACCCCTTGTAAAACCATCAGATTTCATGAGACTTATTACCACCAGAATAGTATGGGATATCACACCCATGATCTAATCATCTCCCTTTTGGACCCTCCCACAACACATGGGAATTGTGGGAGCTACAATTCAAAATGAGATTTGGATGGGGACCCAGCCAAACCATATCAGGGGTGATACAATTGGGTTCTGGCTAGCAGAATGTTAAGAGACAGGATGAGCATAATTTCAGGGTCTTGCCCCTATAAAACCTCCCACATGGTCCTCCACGCTCTGGCCTTCCCACAGTCTCTGAATGAATCATGGGATGATGGTGACGGATCTAGAAGACGATGGCAGAGCCATACCATGGAGGGAGTCTATGTCCCTGCATGGCTGTATGAAGCAGAATTCTCATTCTGCCAGTTAATTCACTTTAGTCTAGTCCCTGTATTCACAGCCCACACAAACCATACTTACTGACTTTATGATATTAAATCCAAGTTATTTTTTTTAAATGCATGTACTCTTCCTCCTTCATTGTATTGTTTCTATTGGCCACACCTTACTTCATCAATATCTCTCCATCCTTGAATGCCGTGGCATTACCTTTTGGAGTTCTCATGCTCTCTCTCTAATGATTTTCTACCTCTAGGAGTTCTTCTTTCAATGAGGATATTTTTGAAGTTCTGTTATCATCTACATTTGTTCAGCATGCTCTTTTCAGTGTTTAATTCAATTTCTACTGTTTTTAACTAACAATAGCACATTTAAAAATCTGGCCCCAAGCTGTCTCCAACTTTATATTTTTTTACAATATACTCTGCCTTCACCCCATGTGGTGGTAATAGTGTACATCTTACACTTCCATGGATATGCTGTATTATTGTATGCCTCTCTTTTCACAGATAGGCTTCTAGGCCTTTCATTATCAAACTTCTATCTTCTTCTCAAGGAGATAAATCACCTTGAGTTTCTCTGAAGCTTTTTCTGTCACTCTCTAAGCAGAAATGGGTTCTCCCTTCTTGATGATCTAACAGTAATATCTGCTCATTTATATTATTAACACTATTTACAATTATTTTTACATACTGTATTTATGTAGCCAGCAAGTCTGTGAATTCTTCAAGGGAAGGTTTCATATTGTACTCACTTTTTTTGTCTCATTTTTCAGCATAGCACCTGTCTGACACATTAAAGGAATCCAGTGAAGGTGAGTGAAAAAATTACGAAATGAAATTATATTTCACTAAAACTATTTTTTGGATATACCAACATTCGAAAGGATTTAATTTCCTGGGCTAGACCCAAGCAATCTATGGATAGATGTTTGGTCTTCTTCCAAAAGTACCAAGAAAAAACAAAAGGTCTGCTTTTTGTCTTCTTCCAAAATGCCAAGAAAGAATATTTTTTGTTAGTCTGATGTAATGTGGTTTGATTGGTGATTGTGATAAACACAGAATGGTTTTGCTTCTTGTTTATACTGCAGGCCTCTATGGAAAGTATTGGATTTTATAAAGTATTTGAGCATTGAGGAGTAAGGAGAGATGTATACGAACACCCTCCTAGGGACAGAAATTATTGTGAGTACATAATTATAATTTTTATAATTCTCTGATTTCACTTGAGTCAAAAACCAATACATTACTCAGGGAACACTGACTGTAGTAACCAAAAAACTGAAACCCTAAGTAGTTATTTATATCACAGTAGAGAGAACAAGTCTAGAGAGAACTCTATCTATAGGCCTGAGTAAAAGAAAGGAGAAATGGAAGTCTGCAATTGAATAAGGAAGACATAAGATGGAGAAATTTTATTTTACTCCCTTCACTACATCCCTCACTGGTTTTAGGATAAAAATTGAGCACATTTCTACTGAGGCTTTATTTTTTTTAAGTTACATTTTAGGATCAGGGGTACATATGCAGGTTTCTTATATAGGTAAATTGCATGTTACAGGGGTTTGGTATACATATTGTTTCATCACTGAGGTACTAAGCATAGAACCCAATATGTAGTTTTTTCAGTCTTCTCCCTCCTTCCATCCTCCATCTTTAAGCAGGCTCCAGTGTCTGTTGTTCCTTTCTTGGTGTCCATGTGCATTCAATGTTTAGTGCCCACTTATAAGTGAGAACATGCAATATTTGGTTTTCTGTTCCTGCATTAGCTCACTTAGAATTATGACCTCCAGCTCCATTCTTGTTGCTGCAAAGGACATGATCTCATTCTTTTCCATGACTGTATAGTATTCCATGGTGTATCTGTACATGTTCTTTATCCAGTCAGTCATTGATGGGCATTTAGGCTGATTCCATGACTTTGTTATTGTGAATAGTGCTGCAATGAACATATGAATGCCTGGGTCGTTATTGTAGAATGATTTATATTCTTTTGGGTATATACCCAACAATGGGATTGCTAGATCGAATGGTACTTCTGTTTTATGTTCTTTGAGAAATCACCTAACTGCTTTCCACAATGACTGAACTAATTTACGTTGCCACCAGCCATGTATAAGTGTTCCCTTTTCTCCACAAACTTGCCAGTATCTATTATTTTTTGGCATTTTAATAATAGCCATCCTGACTTGTGTTAGATGGTCTCTCAGTGTGGTTTAATTTTCATTTATCTAATGATTAGTGATGATGAGCATTTTTTTTATTTGCTTGTTGGCCTTGTGTATGTCTTCTTTTGAAAAGTGACTGTTCATGCCCATTGCCCACTTTTTAATGGTGTTGTTTTTTGCTTGTTATTTTGTTTAAGTTCCTTATATATTCTGGATATTAGACTTTTGTCAATGCATAGTTTCAAATATGTTCTCCCATTCTGTAGGCTGTTTGCTGTATTGATAGTTTCTTTTGCTGTGCAGAAGCTCTTCAGTTTAATTAGGGTCAACTTGTCCATTTTTGGTTTTGTTACAATTGCTTTGCTGTCTTTGTCATGAAATCTTTGCCCAGTTCTATCTCCTAGGATGGTATTTCCTAGGTTATCTTCTAGGATTTTTATGGTTTTAAATTTTACATTTAAGCGTTTATTCTATCTTTATTTGATTTTTGCATATGGCAGAAGTCCAAAATTCTATTGATAGATTGCTTGGGTCTAGCCCAGGAAATTAAATCCTTTCAAATTTTGGTATATACAAAAAACAGTTTTAGTGAAATATAATTTCATTTCATAATTTTTCACTCAACTTCACTGGATTCCTTTAATGTGGCAGGCAGGTGCTATGCTGAAAACTGAGATACAAAAAAAAAATGAGTACAATATGAAAACTTCCCTTGAAGAATTCATGGCTTACTAGCTGCACAAATACAGATTTTTGTATGTCATGGAAGAAAGGGGTCCAGCTTCAATCTGCATATGGCTAGCCAGTTATCCCAGTAGAATTGATTGAATAGGGAGTCATCTCCCCATTCGTTGTTTTGATCAACTTTGTCAAAGATCAGATGATTGTGGGTGTGCAGTTTTGCTTCTGGGCTCTCTGTTCTGTTGGTCTGTGTATTTGTTTTTGTACCAGTACCATGCTGTTTTGGTTACTGTAGGGGATATGGTTTGGCTGTGTCCCCACCCAAATCTCATATTGAATTGTAGCTCCCATAATTCCCATGCATCATGGGAGGGATCCTATGGGAGGTAATTGAATCATGGAGGTGTGTCTTTCCCATGTTATTCTCTTGATAGTGACTAATTCTCACAAGATCTGATGGTTTATAAAGGAGAATTACCCTGCACATGCCCTCTTTGCCTGTCACCATGTAAGACGTGGCTTTGTTCCTCCTTTACCTTCCATCATGATTGTGAGGCTTCCACAGCCATGTGGAACTACAAGTCCATTAAACTCTTTTTTCTTTATTAATTACCACGTTTCAGGTATGTCTTTATTAGCAGTGTGAGAATGGACTAATAACATAGGCTTGTACCATAGATTGAAGCCAGGTAGCATATTGCCTCCAGCTTTGTTCTTTTGCTTAGGATTGCTTTGGCTATTCAAGCTTTTCTTTGGTTCCATATAAATTTTTAGTTTCCTGTGCTTGTTGGGTATTACTCAAGAAGTCTTTGCCCTGACCAGTGTCCTGGAGATTTTCCCCAATGTTTTCTTGTAGTAGTTTCATAGCTTGAGGTCTTAGATGTAAGTCTTTAACCCATGTTGATTTGATTTTTGTATATGGTGAGAGATAGGGGTTTAGTTTAATTCTTTTCCATATAGATATTCAGTTTTCCCAGCACCATTTATTGAAGAGACTATCTTTTCCTCAGGGTGTATTATTGGTACTTTTGTCAAAAATGAGTTCACTGTAGGTATGTGGATTTGTTTCTGTGTTCTCTATCTGTTCCATTGATCTATGTGCCTGTTTTTACACCAATACCATGCTGTTTGGGTTACTGTACCTCTGTAGTATAATTTGAAGTCAGGTAATGTAATTCTTCTAGTTTTGTTCTTTTTGCTTAGGATAGATTTTGCAATTCTCGGTCTTTTGTAGTTCCATATAAAATGTAGGATTTTTTTTTTTTCTATTTCTGTGAAGAATCCCAGTTGGTATTTTGATGGTGACTGCACTGAATCTGTAGATTGCTTTGGGTAGTATGGACATTTTAACAATATTGATTCTTTCAATCTAAGAACATGGAATATTTTTCTATCTTTTGGTGTCTTCTTCAATTTCATCAGTGTTTTATAGTGTTCATCACAGACATCTTTTACTTCCTTGGTTAATTCCTAGGTATTTAATTTTATGCGTGGCTATTGTAAATAGAATTACTTATTTCTTTTTTAATTGGTCATTGTTGGTATATAGAACCATATGAATTTGTAAGTAGTTTTTTTTTTTTTTTAAATTCTGTGAAGAATGTTATTGGTAGTCTGAAAGAAATAGCATTGAATCAATAAATTACTTTGGGCAGTATGGCCATTTTAACAATAATGATTTTTTCTATCCATAAGCATGGAATGTTTTTCCAATTGTTTGTGTAATCTCAACTGAGGCTTTCTTTATTAAGAGGAGGAACACACCTCCCTGCTTCAAGACCCTATATTCCTGCCTCAATCTTACCTATGTTCAGAAGACAACCAGCTCAAATGCCACCTCTTCCATGAAGTCTTTCTTGGTTCTTCCTAACCAGGGGCAAACTTTCCCTGTTCTGATTTCAGTAGTGTTTTGATTCTGTTTGTCTAGTGATATTTACCACAATTTTTATTGCCTTGGCATATCTATTATACCACTCTGATAATTCTTTGAGTTCAGGAACAATATCTAATTTTACATCTTGGTATGATCAATAGTACCTAGGGTAGCATCTGATACATTCTAGTTTTCAACAGGCATTTATAAAACTCACATTAATAACCAGTTTTTTCTTACGTCAGAATGAAGCCTATTAAAAAAACACACACAAAAAACTATCCTCACTTCTTCCTCTACACGGAAATTTCCTAGCAAGAACATTTAAGAATATTTATCATAGGCACTTACTTGTGTGAAATGAATCCTCCAGCAGGTAGCTGCTGGAATTAAACCAACATTGAACATCTAGTGAAAATGAAGGATTTAAAGAGACTGGTGTTTAGAGTCAGCCTTTTGAAATTTCAGATACTTGCATCGGGGAAGAATGAAATTCCTTTAGCTGGTAACTCTAACCACTTGGCAATGATGAAAAGAAAGTCCTTGGTTAGATGTCATATATGTGTCCCAGAGAAATTCAGAGAGAAAAAATAATGATTTTTGGAAGATCTAGATTCAATGGTCCAGGTTAAGATTCCCTACAGAGGCAACTACTGTGTTTTGGATCTTTGTACTCTCCAATTAATTCAAACAAATGCTGAGTGGAAATAGAAAGCTGGTTTGTTACGACTGAACACGGGTGATAATGACTTTGGAGTCAATACCTGCTGAATCTTTCTCCCTCTTCTCTTTAAACATACAGATGCTGCTCAATCAAAGACAGGATTGTTACAAAAGGATTGATTTCCCATTTCCCAACACACATGGCTTACCTTGCAGCCAATTATGTGAGTTACATTCAACCCTTTTCTAGTAGAAAGAAGACTGTAAGTAAGTAAATAAGGGGGATGTGTTTTTCTACCTTCATAAGAGTAGATTTCTGAGCTCCCTTCTTTCTGGAAAAATTGATGCAGTGTGTTCTGCTTCCAGCTCCACACTGTAAATAACATTTTGACTTTGGGCATCTTGGTGAAATATACTTAAAAATAAATCAGATGGGGCTCTAGGCAAAGATAAATTTGGAAGTTGATATTTGCTATGGCTTTGGACTCTGTTGCTATAGGGCTATGCAGTCCAAACTGTATTCCTCTTTAGGCCATAAAAAATAGAAATGTGTGTTTGCAAATTATTATGTGTGATTTTTTTGCCTGTTGCTACCTCGTGCATGTGCTTCCTGGGGATGTCAATAGAATGGGTTAGCAAAATAATGACAGATGGCAGAGACATAATTCTGAAGTTTTTTTGTTTTTATTATTATTGTAATGCAACTATTATAGACACTCAACTGCACTCATTTTTAGCAAGAGATTTTGCCATGCATTTTCTGCCACCATGCCCAGCTAATTTATTTTAGTTTTAGTAGAGACGGAGTTTCACCATGTTGACCAGGATGGTCTCGATCTCTTGACCTCGTGATCCACCCGCCTTGGCCTCCCAAAGTGCTGGGATTACAGGCTTGAGCCACTGCGCCTGGCCTTGCCATGCATTTTCTTCACTCCTTAGAGCCAGTTGCAATTCCTTGCTCTAAAAAGGGCAAGTGGTAAGCGCTTTGATACTCGTCCAGACTTTTCAAAATTTTAGAGAAATTACTATAAGCCAGGCACTCAAAGTGCAGGAGAGAAACTAAGGTGACAAAATGTCTGGTGTGAAAATTGATTGCAAAAATAGTTTCAATTCTCTACCTTTCCCTAGACTCAAGTACTTTGGGTTGTAAACTTCCCCATTCTTGTCATCAAGGGTTGGAGATTATTTTCCTGTTCCTTGATTCTGGCTTTTGTGACCTGTTTTGCACAATAGAATTCAGCAGACAAATAGGGAGTTAGTTTTGAACTCAGAGCTCAAGAGGCCTTATGGGCTAGACTCTGCTCTCTCAGAACTCTGCCACTACCATGTGAGCAAGTCAGACCTATTTTGTGGGAGTATAAGAGATGACATGGATGACAGCTCAGTTGTCCCAGCTGAGGTCACCCCAGACTAGTCTATACCAAGCCAACCTGGAAACATATGAGAAAAATCAGGTAAGGGCGGCAGTTGCTTCTCCCATCACATACTGGCAAGAGATACCTTGTCAGAAGAATTAGCCGACTGAGCTAAACCTTGAGTGCTGAGCTGAAGAAATATGAGCTAAATCAGTGGGGGTTGTTTTAAGCTATCAAGTTTTGGGGTATTTTCATGCAGAGATAACTAACTAAAATATATGGTATAATGAAAATGGAAGCAGCTATTGAGTTAGATTAGCTGGTGTTCAAATCCTGGCTGTAGTATGCAAACACTAATTTTATTATTTAAAAATTAGTGATGAGAATAACACTTACATTTGTGTTGTTTCTAAGGAAAACAAATTATAAATGTAAAGCATTTAATCCTAAGCATGTGACAGCTATTACAATTAAAGAGAAGTAATTATGGGCAAAGAAGCCAAGAGAACAACAATGAGAGAGATGTGAGACTATCATAGGACAGATCGAAGAGAAAATAATAGGAGAGGGGAAAGGGAGAGAGAGATTTAAAGATTAAGGTAGAACAATCCAGAGTATAGAAAATTGAGACTGGAAGAGTGGCTTCAGCTTTTTTCTTAAGCCGAACCCATGTTTGCCATCTGTGTGCGTACACCACATTACTAGATTAATAACAGAAAAACACAGCTCTTATTTATTGATCTCATAATACAATTTGGGAACCTTTCAGCTGAGGTCTTCAGAAATAATATTTCACTTAATTCTCATGGTACTCCTATTAAGTAGTTGTGATTGTTATCCTCATATTACAAATGAAAAAACTGAGGCTTAGAAAGTTTAAGGGCCTGCCTGAGGTCACACAGGTGGTGAGGAACAAGGCCAAGACATGAGTTCTGAATGAAGAAGATGGGCCCTGAAGCACCATTCAGTACCCCCCTGTTTTTGTAGAAAGGCCATATTTAGTGGGTAATCTGATATTACCAAACCTACCATAATAGACCAAGAAAAGACTCCTCTATAATCAAGAAAGCTTTATAAATTAGATGTCTTATTTGCATATTAAGTTTCATAAATCAGACACAACCTTAATTGCATTGAGTAAGATGTTAGGCTCATCTTTAAAACATCAGGGAACCTGATGGGGGCTTAGGTGGTTCTCAGTGACAATTCTTTTGTCTTCATCCTTCTCTTCAAAAAAAAAGAGACCTTTGCAGTAGAGCCAGAACTTGGCAAGTTGGCAGGTACATATTTGATAGCCATTAATGCAAGAATTGGAATTTTATATGAACCAGGTCAGAAGCATTACTCTGAATCAGAACTCAGACAACAGTTACATGATGCTATGGTTTGAATGTTTATCCCCTTCAAAGCTCATATTAAAACTTAATCCCCCATGTGGTAGTATTGACAGGTGGGGCCTTTAAGAGGTGGGTATTGGGTCATTAGGGCTCCACTGTTATAAATGGATTAATACATTCATGGATTAATGGATGAAGGAGCTAATGGATTTATGGGTTATCATGGGAATGGGACTGGTGCCTTTATAAGAGGAGAAAGAGAGATGTGAGCTAGCACACGCAGCCACTTCACCCTGTGATATCCTGTGCCACCTCAAGACTCCACAGAGAGTCCCCATTAGCAAGAAGACCCTTAATGAATACAGTCGCTACACCTTGGACATCCTACTCTCCATAACTAGAAATAAATTCCTTTTCCTTTTAAATCACCCAGTTTCAAATATTCTGTTATAGGCAGACAGAAAATATACTAAGACACATAATAGTTAGTAACACCACATTTGCTATTTGACTTCTTTCTCCAACTGGAAGAAAGGTGATCTGAAACAAACTCAGAAAGCCCAAGGGATTTTGGCTCTCTCACATTTTGAATATGGAAGTAAGGGACCAAATATGTTTTATTTCTAAGCCTTGACTGTTTTTCCACAATTCTGAGCTGTCATTTTCTTTACTCCATTCAACATATGCCTCTCCTTACCATTACACAATTCAATGAATAAATTTCTGCCTCTGAATTTGTGTCTCAAAAAATTATTTTACACATTGCTAGAAAACCTGGTGAGTTTTTTAAGTAATTTAAAGAATATATATATACATACATACACACATACATATATATAATACATGTAATATGTATCATACATGCATATATGTGTGTGTGTGCATTTGAGCTGATTTGTAACCTCAAGGTATTTATTATATGGATAAACCCATATTTGAAAATTACAGTCTTATTGCCTTCAAATAACTTATAATTCAGAATTGCGACGAAGCACCACAATTTCCAGTAGCTAAGAGAAGTCTTATGCCAGCAAGGGTTTCAAGTGACCCATCTTAGGCAAAAATCAAATGTGCTTATAAAATTATCTCCAAACCTCTTGTGCATATCCCAGAGTGTTGTCATCTGAGAGAGAAAAAGAGTCTAAGCACAGCAGGGTCCGAATTGATGGCAAGACCATTACCCAGTTGATTGTAGCAGAACCAAAGAAAAAGGAAAGGCATCTTTCATGTTTTTCAGAACGCGAAAATCAAATGTAAAAACTTGAGAGTGTTTCAGTCACTTTTCTTAGAATGGTCTCCCCATGACTTAACCAAAAATCTTCCCAATATTCAAAGCACCACAAATTTAAATATACAATTTTTGCCTTCCAGAAAGATTTGCCCAGAACCTTTGTCCTTATACATTATTTATTTTTAAACTCAACTTTTCAACTGGCTAAGGAAAGCCTCTTAAAATGAAGACTCTTGAAAAACCACAGCCAGATTTCTGTCTGGTTGTTGACTTAATAGCAACAGTATTTTATAAAGCCAGGTATCCTTTGAGATGCTGTGAGTACTTCTAAACCACTTGCATTTAGGTCATTTTCTTTATCCAGTCTGCCATTGATGGGCATTTGGGTTGCTTCTACGTCTTTGCTGTTGCGAATAGTGCTGCAATGAATATATGCATGCATGCAACTAGGCTGGTGAGGTTGTGGAGAAATAGGAACACTTTTACACTGTTTGTGGGAATGTAAATTAGTGGAAGACCATGTGGTGATTCCTCAGAGATTTAGAGCCAGAAATACCATTTGACCCAACAATCCCATTACTGGGTATATATTCAAAGAAATATAAATCATTCTATTATAAAGGGGCATTTCTTGCATTCCTACTATTATCCTGTTCCTTAAACATTCATCTGATTTTCACTTAATTCTGATAACTACTCACCCACTGCCATAGTATTACAATCCCCAATTTTAATGCATGAGAAAACGGAAGGAAATCACCTGCTTGAGGATAGGTGGTACCGAGGAAGTCCTGGCATAGAGACCCCAGTCTTCATCCATCTGGGTCCCCATTTCCGCTTCCTTCCCCCTCACTTTGTTGCCTTTCTGAGTATATATGATACTGAATATATACTCACCATATATTTATCCAGTCTATCATTAATGGGCATGTGGGTTGCTTCTGTCTTTGCTATCGTGAATAGTGCTGCAATAAGCATGTGCGTGCCTGTGTCTCTGAAGGGAATCTCCTTCTCCTTTGAAAACTTAAGAATTTATATGAAGGAAGTAATCTGTTACTTGCTTGTTTCTAACAGTTCTACTAGGAAAAAAAAGGGGGGGTTTTATTCCCTCTATTTTCTACTTTGCTAGCTTTTGTCCTTGTTACTGTATAACCCTGATTTTAATACTGTCTGGACTTCTGTTCTACTAAAAAATGAACTTCTTCTATGCGAGTAACCTTCCCACTGCTCCCAGAAGACCCAGATTTTTCCTGTCACTCTGGAAGGCAGATAATAATCCAGTGACTATGTAAATAGCACTGTACACAAAACAGGCCTAGGAAGACAGTGAACCATGAGTACAAGCACAATGAAGCTCAAAAATGCAGTTATTAATTCACACCATCAAGATTATTGCTTTGCGTAAAGGTATTTTTAATGAGGGGAGATAAAGATTTTAAAAATGTATGCCACTTTAACTCTGGATCATTGATTTTTAATGATTTCCTTGGGGTGTAAGTATGCTCATAAAATTTTTTTGGTAGGGGTGAGATGTTTGTATTATATAAACTGATACAGGCAGAAAGGTCTTCTGCTTTTTGAGAGACAAGGAACATTTATATTATTGTTCATTTTTATTTATGTAACTGTTATCATAGACTTTCCAAAGAAAACCTGAGTGCATGCATGCATGAGTGTATATTCTTTTTAACCCCTCTAAATTTTTTTATGTGGAAAAAACACTCTGAATTTGTATGTGTAAGATACAATCTCTATCAGTGTCTAGCTCTAAGTGTGTGTGTGTGTGTGTGCACATGTGTGTGTGAAAAGTGCTCTTTGTAGGCTTGCATTTTTTATTTACACAACACTCAATGTGCTTATGAGACCCAATGAGTCCTCCAAGAGTTTATAAGAATAGTTGCTTCAGGGGTGCCAGTCTTGAATCACTCTTGTGACACGATCAGATGTACTATGGTCTTCCTGCTTTCTTCATAACACTTCTGTTCAGAAATACTACAACTCACTTATGAACATAGCTTGTCGGACTTTGCAAATGTTATCATGACAATCATATATTTGTATCTAAAAGTTTATATAACCTTTCCCAGGTCCTGCAAGACATAAGAACCATGACAAGATCTTACTGAGAATCTCATAATTCCTGTTGCTCTGAACTGAAACTTGAATGAGGACAATTATGCAAGATACACAGAAAGAGGTCCTTAGAACTTGTATCAGACTCTATAACTGGATCAGAGAAAGCCCTTGGTTCAGCCTATAAAATCCAGCAGGACTAGGATCACATCTAGCTTATTCCCTACTGAATCTCCAGCATTTAGGACAATATCTAGGACATGGGTTGTTTTAAAATGTTGGTTGTATTATTACTCAGATATCGTGAGGCTAACAGATCAGAAGACAATTGTCACTAAAAAGATAGGTTTGTCATTGTTGTTGTTGTTGTTTTGTTTTGTTTTTGAGATGGAGTTTCACTCTTGTTGCCTAGGCTGGACTACAGTGGCGCAATCTCAGTTCAGTGCAACCTCTGCCCCCCAGGTTCAAGTGATTCTCCTGCCTCAGCTTCCCAAGTAGCTGGGATTACAGGCATGCCACCATGGCTGGCTAATTTTGTATTTTTAATGGAGATGGTGTTTCACCATGTTGGCCAGACTAGTCTCAAACTCGTGACCTCAGGTGATCCACTGGCCTCGGCCTCCTGAAGTGCTGGGATTACAGGTGTGAGCCACTGCACCTGGCCCCCCAAAAATAGTTTCTAACTCATGGTTTCCAAGAAGAAGACAGGTCATGCCATGCCATACAGAACCACATGGGAAGCACCAGGGTTAGTCAGGAGGCAGGAGGAGTAAGGGAAAACTGCAGGCAAAATTCTTTATTGTGATTTTTGTGGAAAGAAGTAGGGGAGGCAAGGTAAGCCAATTTAGGATTGTCTAGTTTGAATAATTTCAGTGGACTCTGGATATAGAGACCGTCCTGAGTTGTCTGGTACCTGATACCACATTGATTAAGGCAGGGGAATATTGGCTTGGCAAGAGAGAGTTCAATAAAGAAAGTAGTTGTGGAACATGGGCAAAAAAAGATTGATGCAATCATGCAATACTTATATATTAAATGAATGAATAAATGAATGAATGAATAGCTGATTTTTACAACTCTGGGTTATAAGCTTTGTTCAGATCTTCTCTGACCCTTCTGAAAATGAACAAATGATCTTAAAGAAAGCTGAGTACAGA
The DNA here is from genome assembly GCF_009761245.1 of Sapajus apella. NCBI lineage: Eukaryota > Metazoa > Chordata > Mammalia > Primates > Cebidae > Sapajus > Sapajus apella. The sequence continues at coordinate 9,081,691 of NW_022436953.1, read as the reverse complement.
CATGTCCCAAACTTTGCCATTCCAAATGTTATTTGAATTATTCAAGTTAGAGATTATATTCTCTCCAAAAGCAAATATGGAATATGTAGACATGACTGCATCTAAAACTCAGAGTCCCCCAACTCTGACTATATCTAGGTGCTGTGTGACACTGAATGATTCATTTTTTTACTCTGAGTCTCAGGTTCCCACCTATTGAAGATGTCAGATCTTTACATTAAGTAAATGTCAGAGGTACTGAGACAAACTGTAAGCTTTCAGAAAATTAATTTGAAGTGAATATTTTAAGAAATAAATGAAAGAAGAAGGTACTTATTTTAATTTCTGGAGGCCTTTAATGACTCTATGATACACATTGAAACCACCAAATAGTAGCACTGCTATTGGAACTTTGTTCACACAAATAAATTTGCAAGGACAGTTTAATAACATTTGCAATTAAAATTATTCCCCAACACTGGAAGGACGGCTTTCAATTACATGTAGATCATTGGATTCATTTAATTCATATGACTTGTAAATTTGAGAGTCTGTGCTTCTAAAAATAAAGCCATGAAATCCTTCCTGAATATACACAACTCCATTAACAACTTCCTTAATTAAAATTATCAACAGTAAATACATTTGATTACAGTTGCTATATATCATGCCTTATTTAATGTTCCATCTATTTCATATACTATCATATTGGAATTTCCAACTATTACCTTCATCTTCATATATTCAGGCTTACTAGAACTTTATTTAAATTTTGTTTCCTTTTTTAAAGGGAAAAATTTATGCACTGTGTTTTACTCACAAGCATTTATGTTGAATCCAACGGAAAAAATTAGTCAAGAAACAAAAAAATAAGCAGTTGGTCAGTCTACTTGACTAGGCAAAAATGTCCATCATGGAAGATCAGATGCTTAGACAGGCAAGTACAGAGCCTGAGAGAAAGGATGCAGAGAAAGTGGCAATAGCAAATGGAAGTGAGCTTTTGGAGGCTTTCAGCTGAATGGGTATGATTGGGATTTGCTATAAGCATTAGAGAGGAGAATTGCAGTGAGCATCTTGTTTCTGCCAGATGCAGAAAGAAAGGTTAATCTCATAGTGAAACTCTTACTGCCATTTTGCAGCATTGGCAAACAAGTGAAATGGCATATACCTAAGGCAGAACAGCTAATATTTGGCTTAAGAGTGATTCTTTGTTCATCTCCAATGAGATTCATGTGTATTCCATGAGTCCAATTTGTGTTCGTGGTTATGACTCTTTGGCAGAAACATGCCTTGTAGCAAACTGGCAAATGAGGTCTGTGTTTTAAAATGACTGGATTTAGAAAAATTATTTTCATATTAGAAAGATATCAAAGTATGTTATGCTATGTTTCTTTCAAGTAAACAACTTATTTAGTATCATTAATAAGAGTGCATCTTGAGATGAATAGGGGTGGTCCTGAGATTCAGGCATAGCTGGCCACGTATGGGGCACGGTCACCAGAAGTCTGCTTAAATGAGGTTGAAGAAGCTCCCTGGAAGAACCTTATCCTAGGACAAGTGACCTGCAGCTACTGTCTCATGTTAATTACAGCAGATGATTGAGTTCATCACAGTACTTGTCATACAAATTATTCTGTTGCCCAGCCAGTAGAGAGGTTTGCTTAGGGTAAAGAAGAAAAAAACCATAACGTTAAAAGACTATCTCTTGACAATGCCCATAGATCATTGATCTCAGCCCAGTGTTAACAGGATTGGCATTTCAGCCTTAATAACATTATTGGAGGGATTTGAATTAGCATCAGAGGTTTTTGCATGATGGTATTAGGAAGAATGAGCAGGGGTTAGAGGAAGGCCTGAGGAGTGTGGTATAATTGAAGCCAACAAAAAGATTTTTCAAAGAGGAGCAGATTTTTGACTATATACAATTATAATACCACAGATATGATACACACACCCCAGTGAGAGGTCAAGTAAGAAATATGTATTTGTATAGAATTGCTATATTGAAGAGGAGGTGAAGGGACACTGTCTGTACTATAAAAAAAAAAAGGAAGAATAAAGATAGATTTATCTGGTCACTAGACGCTTAGAATGTACAATAGCAGATATATTCCAGTTTAATTGAATATCAAATTATGAAATAACAAGGAGACCCTAGAGCTCCTTAATTTATAAAAACCTATTTGAAATTAGAGACAGTATTTTTCTTTCAGGAAAAGAGATACCAAAATTAAGTGACTTTTGGAGGGGATATTTTATTGTTCTTATGATCTTATTTTCAAACGTGCTGCTTCTGTTCTTTCTACCTGTGGTGCTGAATGTCTCCGTGTGCTCACTTCCTAGCAGAGGCATCATTATATATTCCATAATATCGTATCAGGTACAATTTAATTCTGAAAACTCATCAAGGGGTTTCTAGCCTCTGGAACTTAAGGAAATCAAGGTGTATTAGGTCTACAATTTGAAAATAAATATAGTATCACTCATGAGTCTGGAATTTGTTAAAAGGGAACGTCCCCTATGAGCTGAGAGAAGCACAGCCTCATACTCTGTAAAATGTAGAAATTTTGGCCGGCTTTCCCTAAAATGATATCAAGTATACCCTCCTTTTGGAAATTACTTGATATTAAAATTATTAAAAGCAGATCATCAAAGCATGTGAATTATATTTTTGTCCATCACTGAATGTAGTTTGAAGGAGTAGTAATACATTATTAGAGTTAATATTTATGGAGTATGGTATTAGATGCTGATGTACTAAATAGCAAATTAACATAGAACTTACTTTCAAATGGCCTATTAACTTAATTGAGAGCAGCTAATTAAATAGATATTTTAAAACAGAAGTTAATATATTTTTTACTTATAATTTTAAAGGCTTTAGTGCTTCAGGAATTCAAGAGTTGCATTAGTCAGGATTCTCCAGAAAATCAGAACAAATAGTATATAGATATAGATGTTAATATATAGACATAGACATGCAAACTTATCATAAGAACTTGGATAACATGATTATGAAGGCTGAGACATTCCAGTCTAGGTCCAAAGACCTGAGAAATAGGAGAGCCAATGATGTAAATTCCAGTCTAAACACAAGTCTGAAGTCAGGAGTAGACAAATGTCTCAGCTCAAGACTATAGGCAGAAACAAAGAATTCTTTTCTTATTTGTTTTTCATTTTTTTCATTTTCTTCCTTTTCATTTTTTTTTTTTTTAGAGTGAATTCCCTCTCATTCAGACATTTGTTGGGCAATCTGCTTTTCTCAGTCTGTCAATTCAAATGTTAGTATCATTCAGAAAAACACTCACAGATACACCCAGAATAATGTTTAAACAAATTTGGAAACCCCATGACCCAGTCAAGTTGACATAAAATAAACCATCACAGGCATGAACAGTCATTGAGAAATCAGATACTCAAGGAAGGCCTTACTGAGAAATCCTAGCTGGCTGGATAATATTCCCTAACATTGTCATTCTAGGTCTGACAACATGCACCAGTATCCACACAGCAGTGAAGTTCTGTACATGTTTCTAATACTGTTCTGCCACTTATTACCCAGAGTAGGCACAGACTTCACAGGTTGGGGGCACAGTCCTCTGTAAGACTCCCATCACTCCAGACACCAGCTATGTATTCCCAGGCTACCCACACTTAAAACCAACCAGCTACAAATTTGAGGGTTCCCACTAGCTTCCTAGGTTGAATAATTATCTGAAACAAGTCATAGAAGTCAGGAAAGTGCTTTACTTATGATTAAAATTCTAACCCCCAATGTGACTGTACTTGGAGATAGGACCATTAAGGAAATGATTAAGGTAAAATGAGCTCATAAGATGGGCCCCTAATCTGATAGAACAGGTGCCTTCTAAGAAGAGGAAAGAAAAGTGGGAAGGATCAATCATTCTCACTCAATCTCTCTGCACGTGCCCAAAAGAAGGGCCATATGAGGACACAGTTTCAGAAGGTGGCTGTTTACAAGCCAGAAGGAGAGGCTTCAGCAGGAAGCAACCTTAATGCCACCTTGATCTTGAACTTCTAGCCTCCAGAATGGTGAGGAAAATAATTTCTGTTGTTTAAGCCACGCGGTGTGTGAAATCTTGCTATGGAAGCCCAAATAAACTAATACAACATCTATTAATGTTGCAAACTCAACAATGCATTGTTCTAATTACTCTCTCATTTCCTCAGCCCACCATGCTTTTGCTTCCATCCACCCTCTTTGTGCTGTTATGGATAATTTTTTTTCTTTGAGAACTTTGTTATTCTGCTGCCTTCTGGCTCCCTTGTTTCTGCTGAGAAGTAATCTTTTAATCTTATTGAGGTTCCTTCACAAGTGATGAGTTATTCTTTCGCTGCTCCCAAGATTTTCTTCTTATCTTTCACTTTCAGCATTTTTGCTATGTGTCTGTTGGTGGACCTCTTTGTATTTATCCTAGTTGGAGTTCTTTGAGCTCCTTGGATATGTAGGTTGTTTTTCAGTAAATTGGGAAGTTTTCTGTTAACCAAGAATTCCAAATCTAACAAATCTGTCTTTCGAAAACAAAGAGAAGGACTTTCTTAGATAAACACAAACTAGGAGAAATTGTTGCTAGCAGATAGTGATGGTTAATTTTATGTATCAGCTTATAACTATAATTTATAGATAGGAAATTTCTGTATATTTGCCTTTCGTCTCAACCTTCATTGTTCTTAAGGCCACCCTTAGGCTTGAATTCACACTCTGTTTAAATGAAATCAGTTATTTGGGGAAGAGACTAGAAGCTATCTTTTTCTTTTTTTCTTTTCTTTTCTTCCTTTTTTTTTGCAGAAAAGTGATTTTATTTAGGTAGAGAAAGGGGAAAGAAAGGAGAAGAAGAGAGAGAACTTTCACACGAGAGAGAGAGAGAGAGAGAGAGAGTATGTGGAAGGGGAAAGCTATCTTTTTAATGGGCTTGTTCTCTCCAAGGCAAAAACTTCTGAGCCAGAGATCTGGAGCTGTGGTTGGTAACAATGGCAAACTTCTCTTGAAGCACACTTTGGATCATGGTGCTAAGCACTTGACAATGAGGAGCAGCAGCAGCAGCCTGAGATCCTCTTGGCCTGTCTCTTCTGGTGTGGGAGTACCTCTTCACAAACCAGGACATAAATAATCAGGGCCCTAGATTCTCAACATTGTTGAACTCTTAGTAGAGCCTCCATGCCATGAGTTAGAAAGAAGGGGTCTCCAACTTCTCAACTGCACTTACCCAGGATTTAGCCTCAACTTTAGGAGGCTTGGGTCAGGATAAAAAATAATGAAGTCCTACTCTTCTCAGGAAGATGGTCCTACAACTGGGACTGATAGAGAGAGAGAAGGAGCCTTATGGTTTCGGCTGCAGCAATCTGGATGAAGTCTCTGCCTCACTGAGCTGAGATGAGGGAAGGCGGATAGTTTTGATTCAAGTACCACACACGGTTGCCTTTCTTACAGAATTTTTGTAGTTTTTGTTTGTTTGTTTGTTTTGTTTTGAGACAGAGTCCCACCCTGTTGCCCAGACTGGAGTGCACTGACGCGATCTCGGCTCACTGCAACCTCTGCCTCCCAGGTTCAATAGATTCTTCTGCTTCAGCCTCCCAAGTAGCTGGGACTACAGGTACCCACCATCACACCCGGCTAATTTTTTGTATTTTTATAGAGACAGGGTTTCACCGTGTTAGCCAGGATGCTGGATCTTTTGACCTCGTGATCCACCGGCCTCAGCCTCCAAAAGTGCTAGGATTACAGGCGTGAGCCACTGTGCCTGGCCTGTAGTTTTTGAATCCCTTTAGTAATAATTCTTATTATCAAACTCAGTTATACTGCTTCAGACTGAGGTAAATAAATTTTTGTCTCTGTATAAATGATGTCAAAGTTCAGCATTCTCACTAGATTTCTCTCCTTTCCTCAAAAAAAATCCCCCCCAACCCAGATAGGCAGAAAGGGATATGTGTCTTTAGATGAGGTTAATAGTTGGTTCAAGGGAGAAATGGGAACACACATGAGACAGTCACAGAATATGAGTCAATTATTTTAGCAGTAGATTCTTTTTGGTAGGGAGTACGTGAAGAGAAGAGAAAACATGGTGTTAAGTGGCATGATGAGGAGTTAAGACAATATTCTGAAAGAAACTTAGGAGCTATAGCCCAGAAGACCAGTAGTAAAGGAATATTTTCTCAACTATCAAAATCCAACTACAGTACCAAAATCTTAGGTGGACATTGTGATTGTGGGTATAGTTTCAAATTTTTTCATTCCACCCCTTCAATAATTAGCAAAGTACAATGACAGGTCATAAGTTAAGTCAATCTTCCACATGTAGGCCAGGTAACTCTATCAGATGCTATTACAGAAATAATATACCCGTTTGTATTAGTCCATTCTCACATTGCTATAAATAACTACCTGAGACTGGGTAATTTATGAAGTAAAGAGGTTTAAGTGACTCACAGTTCTGCAGGATATACAAGAAGCATGACTTGGAAGCCTCAGGAAACTTACAATCATGTCAGAAGGTGAAGGGGAAGCAAGCATGTTTTATCATGGCAGAGCTGGAGAGAGAGAGAAAAAAGGGAAGTTCAACACACTTTTAAACAACTAAATTTCCTGAGAACTCACTATCGTGAGAACAGCAAGGGGGAAATTTGCTCCCATGAGCCAATCACCTCCCACCAGCATTGGGAATTACAATTTGACATGAGATTTGGGTGGGGACACAGAGCCAAACCATGTTACTCTCATTCATGGTAGTGATTACAGCTATAACTTCACATTTATTGTGTGTTAATTTGACTTATGCCTATCTTCTCACAAGTATGAAATCCAGAATACAGGAAATGTGTAGTATGTATGGGTTTGTCATTTATAACTCCACTGTCCACTTCAGAGTCTGGGTAATGGTACAAGCTTAATACACATTCCTTGCATAAGTGGGTAGATAGGTGGACAGAATATGGATGAATTAATAAATAAGTAGAATTCTTTTAATCACTAATCATCTTAGTTTGCTGCATGTTAAATTTGAGATGTTTCAGGCCTTTCTCTTATTATCAAATTCAGCGAAGAAAAAGACCTGTATTCCTTTAATTGCAAAAAGATCTTACATGCCTTCTCTTGAAGATGGTATAGCTATCCAGAGGTTGGTGAAGCTCACCAAATGAAAGGTGCCCCTGGATACCGGTAAAGGTTTATGGTATCGAATGAACTGACCAGGCTGGCTAGGGCCATATAAAATCATTCTAAGAATGCTACCTTTAAATAGTCATTTTTATTCTTAATAAAATATAGATAGCATCCCTAATACAAAACTGCTGAGCACTGTTTTTCCAATCCATCAAAGTGTAAAGTTAGTCTATACACAAATCAATTTTGGGGGTGTGCAAAGGGGAGGAAAGGAAACTACCAAGACAAAAATATCCATTAAAAGTGCAAAGTGCAGTCGTGATTAGGAGTCTATACATACTCAACCCTCACAAATGGCAGCAACAAAATGTCTCAGTAATCCTCCCTCGAGTAGGTCAAGGGAACAAGGATTAGCTGAAGGTGAATGGGCAGTAATGGAATCTGATCAATTGCCCTCAGTATGCTTTAGACATCTCGAAGTGTCAAAGCAGCTTGGTCCGATTGGTTGTGTCAAGGATTGTCTTGTCAGAAATTCAATTCACATAAGTTGAGAAACCAAACAAACTTATACTTCTGAAGGGCAAGCTTTGTTGGAACAGGGAGCAGACAACCTGCAGATTTCAAACAATTTGCATGGGATATATCCTAAAATTAATTTTTTCCTTTTACCTGCGAAAAAATAGTGTCTCATCTAACACCAAATCCCCAAAGTCTCCCACTATCTTTAGATCCTATTATGGTGGGTTTCATATCACTTAACATTGACAATCAAATTTTGTTTCTTTTTAATTGTTTTTAAGCTCACGAAACCAAGCTAAAGAAGTATTATCAGGTCAAGTGTAGTGGCTCACGCCTGTAGTCCCAGCACTTTGGGAGGCCGAGTCGAGCAGATCACCTGAGGTCAGGAGTTTAAGACCAGCCTTGCCAATATGGTAAAACCTCGTATCTACTAAAAATACAAAAGTTAGCTGGGTGTGGTTGTGCATGCCTGTAATCCCAGCTACTCAGCAGACTGATGCAGCAGAATCACTGGAACCCAGGAGGAGAAGGCTACAGTCAGCAGAGATTGTGCTACTGCACTCCAGCCTGGGCAACAGAGTGAGACTCTGTCTGAAAAAAAACAAAGACGTATCATCAAATCTTGGGTCTATGCCCACCATAGCCAGATAACTTCTAGCAAGTACAGACTCAGAGATCTAGGACTTGGCAGAAAACTAAACACGTCCAGGAAACAGGTTCACTCTGGACAGAGCTGCTCCACATGCTGGTGTTAAAGGAAGCATCACTCTGACTGGCTAACCTGACACAATGTCATGGCATAAAATGAAGCAGTCCTGGCTGGCAGTGGTCTACTGTAGAAGAAGAGAGTATAGCATCAAAAGAGAGACCCAGCAGAGAAAGACCATCATGGATCCTAAGAAGCAGGCAATTAACATTAAAGATAGCATCTTAGGCAAGACTATAGTCCAAGCAAGCATTTTTATTCCTTCCTTCCTTTATTCACTCACTCACTTGGGTACCTATTTTGTGACAAGCACTAGGAATATAATGTGTTAATAAAGGTAGTTTGTTGCAGTGTTAGTTACGTGGAAGGGTGAGCCAGGAGGACTGCTTGAGCTCAGAAGTTTGGGTCCAGCTTAGGCACCATAGTGAGACCCCTGTCTCTATTTTTGTTTTACTGTAATTCATGCCCTCATAGATTTTACTGTCTATTGGGACAGATGGACATTCTTATAAAAAGCATGCATGTAGATGCATTATCATAAACAATGTTAAGTATAAGAATCAGAAGCTCATAGGACTATGGGTGTGATAACAAGAAGCCCTGAAGTAGACTGGTTTTTATGGTGAAGACTTGTTTCTCAGGAAGAGACATGTGAACTTAGAGATGAAGAACTAGAAAGAAAATGGGAGGCAGGAGGCATCCTTGAAGGAGCCTCAGGGCTCTCAGGTGAAAGGTAATTGTGCATTTGAGGAATGAAAAGAGGCCAGGGAAGATGAATCACAGAAAACAAGAAGGAGATTGACAAAGGAGCTGAGGAGGAAGCAAGCTTGTGAATCATGATAAGGATTTTGGCCTTCATTCTAAAATAAACAGTGTTTTAAATGAAATGATGATATTGACTGTTTTAAATGAAATGATGACATGATTAGGTGTGTTTTTATAAGATTAGATTGAAACTGGGGGAAAGGGTTGTGGGTCAGGAGGGTGGAAAGAAGAAGAATAAAGTGATTCTGGTGCTGGGGGAACTTAGAAAGTGTTTGTGTTTGTTTTCTGATGAGAAATGATGGCAATTTGTATTAGGGTGCTGCAGGAGGAGATGATGCAGGGAGGTGGACACATTAGAGGAGGTGAGATCAACAAGAGTGGTGATGGATTGAAGGAGGTGGCTAATAGAGAGGTGTCAGAATTACACCTCCATTATTGCAGAAGTACCTAGACGAAGGTTTGGTTTACCAAAGTAATAAACATAGGAAGAAGAGGAAGTTGGGATGAAGTAGAAGAGAGGACTGAGTACAGTTTTAGACATCCTAAATATGAATTCCCTTGAGACAATCTAGGAGAGATGCAGAGAAAATCGTTGGACATTTGAGTCTGCAGCTCAGAGTAGAGATCTGGGCTACTCAGGTAACACTGGGACTTATTTGCATGTGGGTGAGTGTTGATGGTAGAAGCATTTGTGAGTGTCAAATTGCCTAGGGAGAGAGTACAGAGTGAGGGGGAAAAAAAGCTTTAATAACCAAGCCATCAAAAAGTGGGTGAAGGATAGGTACAGACACTTTTCAAAAGAAGACATTTATGCAGCCAACAAACATGAAAAAAATCTCATTATCCCTGGTCATTACAGAAATGCAATTCAAAACCACATTGAGATACCATCTCATACCAGTTAGAATGACAATCATTAAAAAATCAGGAGACAACAGATGCTGGAGAAGATGTGGAGAAATAGGAATGCTTTTACACTGTTGGTGGGTGTGCAAATTAATTCAACAATTGTGGAAGACAGTGTGACAATTCCTCAAGGATCTAGAACTAGAAATACCATTTGACCCAGCAATGCTGGGTATTTATCCAAAGGATTATAAATCATTCTATTATAAAGACACATGCACACATGTTTATTAGGACACTGCTCACAATAGCAAAGACTTGGAACCAACCCAAATGCCCATCAATGATAGACTGGATAAAGAAAATGTGGCCATATATACCATGGAATATGATGCAGACATAAAAAACGGATGAATTCATGTCCTTTGCAGGGACATGGATAAAGCTGGAAACCATCATTCTTAGCAAACTGACAAAAGAACAGAAAACCAAACACTGCATGTTCTCACTCATAAATGGGTGTTAAACAATGAGAACACATGGACACAGGGAGGGGAACATCACACACCAGGGCCTGTCAGGGGGTGGGGGACTAGGGAAGGGGTAGCAGGGGGTGGGAGAATAGGGGAGGGATAGCATTAGGAGAAATACCTAATGTAGATGATGGGGGGGATGGATACCTCAAACTACCATGGCACATATATACCTATGTAACAAACCTGCACGTTCTGCACATGTACCCTAGAAGTGAAAGTATAATTTTAAAAAAGGGGGGAAAAAGGAACCAAGCCTTGAAAACTATCAATACTTAGAGGTTAGGAACAAGAAAATGAACCAAAAAGATGATAGAAGTAGCAGGCAGAGTTATAGAAAAGAAGTCAGATGTGTATGATATATCACAGAAAACAAGGAAAGAGTATTTTAAGAAGGAGGGAGTGATCAACAATATTGAATGCTGGTAAGAAATCAAGTACGATGAGGACTGAAAAAATGTTCATTTAATAGTGACATGGAGGTCACTGGTAACTACAAAGAGCTTTTTTAGTGGAATTTTTGTGATTGTTGATATTGTTTTCTCTCCAGATCAATGAGCCCCTTTCTCCCATAATCAATAAACCTATTGCCTTGCTGATTAATGAATTAACAAAGAATTTCAGCATAAGGCAAGTTTGAAAGGAAGAAGGTAGGAGGCAGATGAGGGAGGGAAGAAAGATGCACTGAAGAGATATTCTAGGAAGCGTGTTAAAAATGCAGACAACCTGTATCCAACTTCCCAAGATTTTTACACAACAGGTCTAGGGTTGGGTAAAGGAAGCCCTCTGTAGGTAGGTCCCATGACCATGTCTCCCAGTTTTGCCCTCGCAGGGTTCTCCACACTGGCTCTAGGGCTCGTCCATCTGATTGACTTAGGCTAGCGGGACATTAGTGTGAAGCAAGTGAAGGCGTGAGAAGTGCTTACCTGCTGGAGCCTGTCATCTGAGAATGTTCCTTCTTGGCACCCAGCCAGCAACGGCGAGACAGCCCTGACTGCATCCTGAAGAAGCTCACTGGGAGAACTGTAATCTAGCTAGGCTGAAAGCCCCAGCTGAACTTGCAGCAGGCAATGAGTACCATCTGGGGGAGTGAGGCTATTCCGAGCCGTTCCCAGATCCCAGCATCTCTGTTAACCCCACTTGATGCAGCCAGTTCGGCTCACAAAATCATGGAAACGTATTGGCATGTTTTTGTTTTACAACGCTATGTTTTGGAATGGTGTGTGATGCATCCATGTTACCAGAAACAGCCCATTTTAGCAAACTCCCCAGGTGATTCTAATGATACTTTTCTGTGATGTAATGTATTAGCCCATTTGGCATTTGCTGCCGTCTTCTATCCTCTTGTTCCTTCTCTCCCTTCTTCAGATTCTGCTCTTTTCAGCTCCCTGAATGAAGGCAAGGAAGATGAGAGGATTGAGCAGGAATTTGAAATATTCCCTCATTCATTGACTTAATTCCAGCAGCCCCCATTTCCTCATTTCTAAGATACAGATGACATCCACTCCTTCACAGGGAAAAGTGAGGTGGTATGAATGTGAGAGCTGGCATTTGGGAAGACTTAGCTCTTTTTCCCTGTCAACTGTTTGATTTTTCCCTTGAAGTACTCCTTACCATATACATCCAAGCTATTTTACTCATCACTGACAACCTCTACGTTTATTGTCTTCACCATTATCTATGCTTATAAACAATAGGGCTTTTTATAGATTTACAAATACAGTACTAATAGGATTTCTGGAGGGGCTAGTCTCTTTTCTGAAAATCTTCTATACTAAAATGCAGTCTTATAGTAAAGCAATCATTTGACGAAGTCAGGTAGGGGGTGGCTGCAGGATGAGTGCCCTCTCCCTGCACCTGAAGGTTTCAAGGACTGCGGATTTTGCATAATAGAAAACTCCTGGCTTTAGAGACACCCAGGAGAAGCCAAAGTTCCTATTATGTCACTAAACTCTTCTTTTCTGCTTGAACAAGTAACAACATCACTCACCTATACAAGCTATCTGTAGGAAATTTTGATATTCTCTCCCTCAGGACAAATCTAAAATAAATTGTCAGGAGCCTGTAATGGTACCAGGCTCTCAAACAACTGGAGTCCCCAGGCATTTCTCAGGATAGATAAGGAACTGGTGAAACTCATTGTGTTCCCCCATCTCCTCTGAGCCCTCCGTGACCTGTTATTGTGGCAGATCTCTGGTTGTTCTGCTTCAGAGTTGCTCATGCAAGTGATTGGAGGTAGGGCACAGGCTGCAACCTAATCAAGCCGAGGGCTGCACAGCTGGGAATTCACTTGTGTGGCTGGGCTTAGTAATATGCATCATGGTCACACTGGACAGCTCAAGGAACTTGGTGGGGAATTTGGATTACTGGGGAAGTGGGGGATGGTTTTAGTTTTCTAAAATCACTAAAAGGGGGCTTTGTGAAATCTGCCACCAGTTTGCTGGTACATCATTTTACATCACTCATTTGACACATAATCCTTTAACAGGTAAGAAGGCAACACGGCTGGCCTGAGTCTTAGAGAGAAAGATGGTAGGCAGATCACCCTAGAGTTTGAACCACTTTAAAATTTTTTTTTCTGAAATTTATTCTAGAGGTTAGAAAAAAAAAAAAAAACAACAGTCCCTTTTTCCCAATTAGACTAAGAAGTGCTATAGCAGAATTGCCAAGAAATGCAGATTCCTGGTCCTCATATCTAGAAATTATAATTCAAAGGGTCTAGGAGGGGCCAGGAATCTTTGTTTACTAAACCTGCTTAAGGCAGTGCTGTTGCAAGGGATGGTGGCAATATCACCTATCTTAATGCCTTTCTCTGGGATACTAAAGGAAGTTTGTTAAAAGCATCATCCTCTCTTTGCCTCTACTTTTAACCCTCCAGTCACTGATAAACAAAAAATTATTCATTCTTTCAGAAGTATTTGCTATGTGTAGACCCTGTTAGATGCTGAGAAATCGAAATGAATATGACATGGTCCCAATAAAATAAGCAGACTACTAGGGAGAATAGACAGGTAATCATGAACATTTATACAAGATAAGTGATAGCTCCAAGCGCAGAGTGATTAACTCTGCCTGAAACTGTCAAAAAAAGTCTTTGGAGAAATGATGCCACTCGATCTGCATTCCATAGGAGGAATGGAAATTCTCTGGGAGACAGAGATAGAACTCATCTTGTTGTGAAAACACCCTAAGTATTTTTTATTTATCTTCATAACCAATGACACATCTGTATTCTTGGTTCTTGGCCTTGGCGTCTGTAAGAATCACCAATGGAACTAAGACCAAACCAAACAAAATTTTACTCAGTATGTGGACACTGTAAGGTACTGCTCAAATCTGCCCTCGGGTTTCTGGCAGAGGGCCTTCCACTGTGAGTCCCTCTATATATTTCTGAGCCTAAAAACTAAGGTCTCATTTCCTTCCTGGGGGGTTCAGGGGAGCCAACTTCCCATGACTGATAAACACGGAGGTTTAAAGGTTCCCGTTCCCTCATTCCAGATAAGAACAACTCTAACAGGACGTCTGAGGTTCACAATCTTGCGGACTGGCTAAGGCCTCTGTTGAGATTGCTTCACAGCTCATCTCTCTCTGCCCAATCTCCTTCCCTTTCAGAGACGTCACTCTCTGGAGCCCTCCTTAATAGATCCCCTGAACAAAAATCTTTTTTCCTGGAGAACCCATTCTATGATACTGGCCTCCCTCCACAGAACCCTGAGTACAATTGTTCTGAGCACTGGCCAGCATAGTTTTGTAAAGCTCCACAGGTGATTCTGAGGCATATCTCTTTAAGAACCACTAAGTGGTCTTCTCAAAATGAGATCTGAAAACCTCTTGCAACAGAACCATCTTAAGGACTTTTATTAAATGAAGATTCCTAGGCTCCCTCCTAGACCATTTGAATTATAATTTCTAGATACAAAAACAGGGAATCTGCATTTTTAACAAGTTCCTGGCTTTCTTCATATGCACACAGCTGTCTGAAACCACTAAAGCTAATTTTAGGCTTTCATGAATGTATGTATTCTTTCATAGTTAAGCAAATAGAGGAATAGGATCTTCCTCTCTGACCATGAGACTTTCTGCTCCTTGTATCACATGCATATTTGGGTAAACAAGATTCAGCAAGAGAATTGCTGGGGTTACACGGGAGCAGTTGTTACCACCCATGCTCAATATCTGGGTCTTGATTTAGTGAACTCTGGTCATGTGCCAGAAGAGGATGTGATGTGCCTTTTAAGGACTTTTTTTTTTTTTTTTTTAGCATCTGAACATTTTTGCTTGGTAGTCCTAGTGCACACTAGGTCTCTGATTTTGATCATTGCATTTCTCCCTGATGGCAAGCAGTCAATGTCAGAGATACAGGGCCGTTGCTCAATGTATCCTAACCCTTTCAAATGGAAGCCTCTGGATGATCAAGCATGACTCTTGTCAGCTCTTCCAGGCCCTTTCTCTGTCTTTTCCCCTAATATACTTTGCTAATATATTTTAAAATAATCTCCAGCCACGTTGCCTCAAAACCTTTCCTTGGCATGCACTCCATTGTCTAAATGAACTCCTAACATATTTTCCTTCTCACTTTCATCTTTTCTCATTCTTTACTTGAACGAAAGAAAAAGAAAGAAAGAAGAAAGAAAGAAGGAAGGAAGGAAGGAAGGAAGGAAGGAAGGAAGGAAGGAAGGAAGGAA